>NW_027202691.1:0-173143 GCF_024711535.1 Dipodomys merriami
CATTAACTAAATTAAATACAGAGATTGGCCATGTCTAGGTAAGCCTCCTGAACTTTGTTCTCCTTCAAGCTATATGTAGCCCTTATGTTAAAGGATTTAATCCCTTTGAAATACTTTAGGGTAGATCACCCCCTTTGGTTGCTAAACTTGGAAAGGCTATATTAACAGAAATGTCTAACTACAATCTGCAGGCTTTACAACATATTCTTTTATGTATCTATTCTTTGGTAACCAACGTCCAGAGGTTGCCTAAGAAAAACTCCACCTGAAGGGGAGGGCTCTGTTGGGATGACAGAGGACACCTAGTGGAGGAACTGGAATAGGTGGGGAGATGGCAAACAGACCACTCACACACAAGAGGAGTGAATGGTGAGTGCGATTTAATGCAGAGGATAACAAGCTTTTATACCAAAAGTCTCCATGAGAAAGGGCAAAAGGTTACACAATCTTGCTGCAAGGCTTCGTTCTTGGGTGGTCACCAGCTGTTCCCCTGATCTTGTTTTTTGGATGACGAGTTATGACGATAGGCACTTGTTTTCAGCTTTACCTCTATTTTTAAGAAATACAATTGGTTTTGATGTTTATCACCTATTAACCATTAACCAGAGCATATGGGCAAGATGCTGAAGAGAAAGCCATGAACTCTAGTACTTTATTATTACTTTTGTTTAGTTTTGTACTTTTTGCGTTTTAAATCTTTTCTAAGCAATTGTGCTTTTTTGCCATTCTTTAGAGGGTCCACAATTTGTGGCCAAAAATCATGATATTCAGTATACTTAGTTAAATCTGGCCATATATCAAATTTACGCTAATAGTGATTTTTCTGTAACCCTTTCACATAATCGTTACTCTTTTCTATAGAGGCCTTAACTGTCTACTAAGATCTTTCTTGTTCCTTCTTTAATAGTAAGCACCAAAGAGGCCTAGATCTAGCAAGTCTCTCAGTGAATGAAAGAAAGTAATAGGAAGTTCTTTCTCCTAAGTAGTTTTCCCAACAATTGCCATCCTTATCATACACACCTGTAAAAGGTTATGGATCTGGGAGAAGTCTTTGGGGTCCTCTAGATAATGGAGGATCCCACCATTTTCCTCTGATAAGCCATTGCCACCTTTCATCTACCAACCTTTTAGGAATCTTATTTAGCTTTTGGTCTAAATATCCCTCTACATCTTTCATATCTACAGGATATCTATATGAGTTTATTGTATATGCTTTAAGATTAAAGGAAATTCTCCAGTAGCCATACACTCTTTCTGCTCTAGCCGTGCCTACAGCTTCTTGTAAATCTCTTATAAACTATTCCTTCTGCTGAAGTGACGTCATGAAACCCCCAATATTTTAATATTTACTTACGACTTGTCTACTAGTCTCCATAAGAGGGGCTTTCAGGGTAGCACTTAACTCTGGTGAGTTAGTCATATTCTCAGGACACTCATCAGATGTTGGAGTCGTCAACACTTTTAAGAAAGAGCCTTGAATAAGGGAAGGTTGAGCATGAGTAAGTACAACAAGAAGCAGGAACAGTAAAAGATTAATGGGCACTCCTATACAGCAAAGAAAAAAAACAGCAACACATCTTTCCCAGGGGCTTGCCAGCCTTTTCCATGAGGTAGGACTCTTTGAAGCCCCATTCTCAGATCTGAAAGCAGGTTTCCCATGCTAAGCAGACTCCACCGGAGTAGGCGTGGCAGGGGTCAAGATGGTGATAGAAAAGCAGGGAAACACCACAGCTCTCTCTAACCAAATACAGATTTCAATGCTCTGTTTCTCCAAGTGACCCACCAGAAAAAGGGCGATTACTCAGAGAGCTACAGGAAGTGAAAAAAGAAAAGGGAAAAACTTACACAGACATTAAAGTGGGAAGACCCTTCCCAAACCCCTTGTTGTTGAAGGGGCTCCACATTGAGCAGCTTAAATTGCAGGGCTTCTTACCAGGCTGCTTAAGTGGCCCGGCTCTGGATCTTCAGAGGACCACACACTTGCAAGCATCCAAAGGCTCCCAGAAGACTCCCAAGAGCCAGTGCCAACCAAGAGAATACAAATAGAAATCTCAGAAGGCAGAGCCAGCACAAATAATCCCCTCACCCTCCCTGGCACAGCGCCTCTGCCTGGCTGGTGCAATCAGTCCAACCCAGTCAGGAGCAGCAGTAGCTGTCAGCAGTGGCGAACGACCCTAGACTCACAGCATGGCACCTCTGTCCTGCTGGTGTAAACATCCTAGCCTAATCTGGAGCAGCAGTGGCAGCTGGCAGTGGCAGCAAACCACCCAGACTCTGGGCACAATGCCTCTTGGCACTAGCCACAGGAACATCCCAGACCAGCCCAGGGAGGCAGTGGTGGCTGGGGCGGGGCCAATTGCATTGAACAACTCCAGACCCGTGGCAGTTTGTGCCTCTCCATACTGGCCCGCATCAGCAGCCCAGCCTAGCCCGAGGCAGCAGCAGTGGTTAACACCTGACTCATGCTGTGGTGCCTTCCTTGCATAAGTGGCCCAGCTGATCCTGCAGTGGCAGCAGCTGGGGCAGTGGCAACAGCTGCGGCAGCAGCTTTGGCGGCAGCAGCAGCGGCATCGACAGGAGCAGCGAATGACTCTGGACCCTTAGTGGGGTTCAGCACCTCTCCAAACTGGCTTGTATAAGAAGTCCAGTCCAGCCCATGATGGCAAAGGTAGTGAACATCCCGACTTGAGTCAGGGTGTGGTGCTGAACAACCCCAGAAAAGCCTCATAAACTTTCCTGCCTGGGCTGGCTTTGAACCTGAATACACAGATCTGAGCCTCCTGAGTAGCTAGGATTACAGGCATTCACACAAGCAGGGTCTTTTTCTTTCCAACCCCCTAACTCTTTCTAAAATAGATAATTTCTTAGTTCATACAAGGAATTTAGGAAAATACAAGAGGATTGACATAATATCCTGTATTCTATCTGACCATAGTGGAATCAAAGTAGTTCTCAATAACAAGGCATAAAGTAGAAAAATCTTAAACACTTGGACATTAAACAGCACTCTATTGAACAATACATGGGTCACAGAAGAAAATAAAGAAGAAATTTAAAAGTTCCTACAATTCAATGACAATGAAGATACATCAGAAAGAAACCTATGGGACACAGCAAAAGCAGTCCTGAGGGGCAAATTTATTGTTCTCCGTGTGCACATCAAGAAAACATAGACCAATTAACCAATCTTATGATGCAAATAAAACTGCTAGAGAAACAAGAAAAAATTGAACCTAAAGTTGCTAGACAGAAAGAGATAACCGAAATAAGAGCTGAAATCAATGAGAGACTAAGAAAATTATAAGTAAAATTAATAAAACAAAAAGCTGTTTTTTAAAAAAAATCAATAAAACTGATGGACCACTGGCAAAAGCAACAAAATAGGAGAGGAGCCCCAAATCAATAATATCAGAGATGCCACAGGGAAAATTACAACAAACATACATGACATCCAAACAATCATAAAGAAATAATTCCAGACTCTACTCACAAAGGAAGGAAAACCTAGCAGAGACAGATGAATTTTTACAAAAATACAAATTTTTATTTCCCCCTTTCCTTTTCAGCCATGCTTCTCCACCATGTATGGTGGGGGCAGAAGTTCAGTACATAAACTTCTTTTCCTGCCTGAATAGCATGTGGTGTTCTCTTCATAAGCTATCTAATGAAACCTACCTATTTAACATACCTTACATATGGTGCTCTGTCTAGGATGGGGTTTTTGAGTTGGAAATGTTAGAATTTCCTAACCACCCTTTTTTCTGCAAACCAAACTGCCTTGAGACACCATATGAGACTTTTCACCAATACTATTGCTGGCTTTGACATCCACGACCTCACCACTTCTCTACTCTGGTGAGTGAAACTAGTCTCTATGGTTCTCTGTTTCTCAATCTCTGTTCAGATGTGGTGCCATGTTAAAGAGCTCCTTTGGCCTTTAGCCGAAAGGCTTGTCACTCTGGATCCGAGGATGCTTGGTTTGGGGGCTTGGACATTTCTCTCTAGAGGGTTCTGGGGGAAGTCGGGACGCCACTTCTTCCTGGTCAGCTTTCCTTCATTCACCAGACTGATTGTCCTACACATATATTAGGGTGCTGCGAGCCATGCCTGAGCAGTGAAACCCCTCTGAAATGCTTCCTGCACTCCCTGGATAGACGGGACACCTAATATTTTTATGCTGATGTCAGATTTAGACAATTTTTGCCTCTGCAATGGTACATGGTTGAAGTCTGTTTACTTTCAGACTCACTTTTCTCTCTGCCATTCATGTCCAACTTTCCATATCTCTCCCTTTCTTTTCTACAACTTTTTGGATTGTGCCCTGAAGAATGCTACACGGGCTGGGTCCTGGGGAGCCCCTCTAATTCCCTCTCAAAGGCTAGCCAAACTAGGCTTGATGTTTTGTTACGATTTTCTTTGCATTTTTTCAGAAATTCGCCATCTTGAGTTTGCCATCTTGGCCACATGGTGGGTTAAGGGTTTGGCCCCATCCAACCTGTATCCTTCCACCAAGCTTACTTCTCCATTCATCTATTTGTAATGTGCCTTGCTAACAAGTTGCTCTTTTCACAGACCCTGGTAACTGATGCCCAACCATCTGATGTGATTTGTTAGCAGAGATATCTAAATATTTTTGTCAAAAATTTTAAGATTTGACTTTTGCCTTTTTTGTTTTGTGTTGTGTAGTTTGGTACTGACTACTGATTCTAAAATATTGGGTATATCTGTGCTAAGATTCTCACGTCTAACGAGTTTTGTCATTGCAGATTATTTGGTCAATTTTTGATAAGGACCAGGTAAGCGCCACATATTCTATTTGATCTCCTTGTTGCTTTAATTGGAAATAACAAAGGGCTTTTGTGGCAAAGATTGCAGTTCAAAGCCAGCCAAGGGCAAAAAATCCCTCAGACTCCATCACCCAACTAACTTGCAAAGACAGGCTGGAAGCATGGCTCGAGCCTCTTATCTCTAACCTGCAAACACTGGAAGAGGTACTATAACTCAAAGTGGTAGTGTTCTAGCCTTGAGCAGAAGTGCTCCGGGACAGTGTCCAGGCCTTAAGTACAAACCTCCTTGAGTACCAACTGGGACGAACTATTCCAGCAATGAGAACCTAGACTCGGCTGGTCTGGGAACAAGGGAACATAGAGAGGAGTAAGAGGAGATGATAGCACATCAGCCACTTTGTGCCTGCCCTTTCAAAATAAACCAGAGCCAGGAGATCAATAGAAGTAACAAGGCTGCCCATCTAATGTTCATTGCTGTCTAACTTTCAATTGGACAGGAATTTATATTCTTGTCTTTGTCACTTGTCTTCTCTACCTAGTCGCCAGATGTCAGAAGTAGCTAGGGGCATTTCTACCAACATTTTCAGCCCCAAGTCCTTCCTCTTGTCATTTATTTGCTCTCTAGTACTTTTTTCAGTCACTCAATGCCTAATGAGACTTCTCCACACTTCATCCAAGAGTCCAGATTTCATCTAAGGACTCAATGACCAAGTGACATCTGTTGCCTGCTTCCTTTGCCCAGAGGGGAGCACATCTCAGCCTTTTACCCCTACTGTTGACAGCCTTTGCAAACAAGAAGTAGCCAGAGAGAATGTTCGTCCTTTTTCATAATTATCAAAAGGCTGGAATATCAGGTCTGAACAGGGACACCTTCTTCCCTCTTGGCTAAATTTCTGCCCAGCATCTGTTACATAGGTAACTGGCAGACCTGGACGTCACATCCTGGGCCACCACTGGTCACATGCCTCCCATCTGACCTTAGGAGGGTCCAAGACCCTGAGGTCACATCCAGTGTGGCCGCACCTTTCCCCCACCTAGCCACACCTCTTCCTGTCCCTGGCCTGGATAAGTCTTGGCCCAGAGGTGGGTCGCCCCCCTTCCTTTTCAGCCATGCTTCTGCACCATGCATGGTGGGGGCGGCAATTCAGTAAAGAAACTTCTTTTCCTGCCTGAAAAAAAAAGAAATACAAATTGCCCAAACAGAACCAATAAGAAATAAATCAATAAAATGTCAATAACCTACAATGAGATAGTAGAAGTAATCAGAAATCTTCCAACAGGAAAATCCCAGGACCTAATGGATTCACTACACAATTCTATAAGACCTTTAAAGAGGAACTAATACCCAAACTCCTCAAGATCATCAGAGAAATAGAAACAGAGGGAGTAATCTTAGACTCATTCTGTGAAGCCAATATCATATTCATCCCAAAGCAAGGCAAAGACACCCAAAAAAAGAACTACACACCATCCTCTTTGATTAAGACAGATGCAAAGCTCCTCGATAAAATTGTAGCCAACAGAATAAAGAAACATATGAAAAAATCATGCATTATGACTAAGTAGGCTTCATTGCAGAGATGCAGATATGGTTTAACATGTAAGTCAATAAATGTAATCCATCACACCAACGGATCCAAGGTCAAGAACCAGATGATTATCCCCATTGATGCAGAAAGGGTTTTTAACATTCATTCATGTTAAAAGCTCTGGAAAAAAATAGGAATAGAAGGAATATTTCGTAAGACAATAAAGGCCTTACATGGCAGATCAAAGGCCAATATTATACTTAATGGGGAAAAACTATAAGCAATTCCCTTAAAAACAGGAGCAAAGCAAGGATGCCCACTCTCTCCACTCCTCTTCAATATAGTTCTGGAATTCTCAGCCAGAGCAATAAGGCAAGAAAAATACATTAAAAAAATCCACATGTGAGAGGGAAAAGATCGAGCCACATAGGAGAGGAAGAAGTTCAACTACCTCTTTTTGCAGGTGGCATTATTTTATAAATTCACGATCCCTAAAGCTCCATCCCCAAACTCATACAGCTTATAAACCAATTTTGGCAAAGTAGCAGGATACAAAATTAACCCACAAAAATCAGTCACCTTTCTACACAGCAACAATGTCCAAGCAGAAACGGAAATCAAAGAAATAACCCCATTCACAATAACTTCAAAAAAAAAGTACCTAGGAATTAACCTAACCAAAGATTCAAAGGGTCTATTTCATGAAAACTATAAAAGCCTAAAGAAAGGAATCTTACAGGATACCAGGAAATGGAAAGACTTCCCATGGTCCTGGATAGGCAGAATTAATATGGTGAAAATAGCTAATCTGCCAAAATTAATAAACACATTCAATGCAATTCCCATTAAAATTCCAATGACCTACTTTACTGAAATAGAGAAAATAGTCCAAAAGTTCATATGGAACAACAAAGGACATAGCATAACCAAAACAATTTTAGGCAAAAGAAAGAATACAGGGTGGATTATGATAGAGGACTTCAAGCTCTACTATAGAGCCATAATAACAAAGACACCTTGGTACTGGCACAAAAGGAGACCTGAAAATCAATGAGACAGGTTAGAGGACCCAGAAATATAGCTGCATATGTACAGCCAGTTGATATTTGACAAAGGAACCAAAGACATACGGTGGAAGAAGCATAACCTCTTCAACTACCGGTGTTGGGAAAACTGGCCACATGCAGAAAACTAAAAATGGACCCTAGTCTTTCACCATGTACTAACACCAACTCAAAATGGATTAAAGACCTTAACATCAAGCTTGAAACTCTGAAACTACTGCAAGACCAAGTGTGAGAGACACATGACCTTATAGGCACAGGCAGGAACTTCCAGAACAGATGCCCAGGGTCACAACAAATTGGAGAATGACTCGATAAATGGAACTACCTTAAAATAAAAAGTTTCTACACAGATAAAAAGTAGCAACTAACTAGAAAGAAAGCCAAATAATTGGGGAAAATGTTTACCAGCAATATATCAGACAAGGGTCTAATATCTATTATATATGGTGAACTCAAGAAACTAACCTTTCACAAACCTAACAAACCAATCTTGAAATTGTCAAGGGAGCTAAAGAGAGACTTCTCAGAAGAAGAGATAAAAGCGGCAAAGTAACACATGAAGAAATGTTCTTCATCCCTGACTGTAAAGCAAATGCAAATAAAAACAACTCTGAGTTACCACCTTACCCCAGTCAGAAGAGCCCACATTCTAAATTCAGGCAATGACAAATGCTGGAAGGGATGTAAAGAAAGAGAAACAATACTGCAGTACTGGTGGAAATGTATACTAATATAACCACTTTGGAAAGCACTCTGGAGGTACCTCAGAAAGCTAAATATCGACCTCTCCTATGAACTGGCCATACCACTCCTAGACATCTACTCTGAACAAGAGAACTACTTTACAAAGACACACACACCTCTATGATTATTGCAGCACTGTTCACAATAGCCAAGATTTGGAAACAACCCAGATGAAACACTACTGAAAAGTGGATCCCAAAAATGTGGGACCTATATACAATGGAATAATATGCAGCCATTAGAAAGGACAAAATGATGGCATTTGCAGGGAAATGGATGGAACTAGACCAAATTATTTGAGTGAGGTAAGCAAAGAACAAAGAGACAAACGGCACATGGTCTACCTATTACATGGATGCTAAGGCCAAAATGCAAGAAGGTATGACAGAGTAAACAGGACTCGAGAAACAAAGGACAGCCACTCATTTTGTTGTATCACCATTAATGACTCCATGTTATTGACCATGTAGATGATAGAAATATGCACACAATGGAAGGAGCCAGGAGGAGGAACAGAATAAGTGGGAAATGGAACAACATACAACAAAGGGGCCCAGCAGTTGCACTGGACATAGAAAAATATCTAAGCAACCCAAACACAGTTAAAGGAAGGGAGGAATAAGAGGGAAAGAGGGAATAGCCCACACTAAGCAAGAGGAAAAAATGTAAACATCACCTGAGGGGGGAAAATAACTTGGATTGTCAAAGCTCATAGAATTAACAAACTTTAGACCATAATAACAATAACTTGCCTTGTCAAGGTTAAAATGTGTTTGTGACTTTACGCATCACAATTCCACAGTACTGTGAAATATGTGAAATATATGTAATCACCTATCTCAAATTTTACAAAAAAGTGTGAGAAGGGAAAGGTTACGAGGGATGGGTGACAATGTTGTCAGACACCTTGCATTCATGTACAGTTTTGTAGAATGGGAACTTCTCTGTACAACTACTTAAAGATAATAATAATAAAAATTGTTTAAAAATAAATAACCAATAGGATGACAATAAAAATGTTCAAATATAAAATAAGAAATTAAATCCAGTTGGAAGGAAAATTTCTTTGGGGGGAGTAATGTAGTTTATTCTATAGCAAGTCTCACTTCAGAAATAAATTCAAAAGCTAGGCCTCAAGTAAGTGAAATAAACTAAGAAGTAGAGTTTAAAAAAGAAACTCTACCCATTCTTTCTTGCCTGGACAGCTGGTGTGGGTAAAAATGTATCATCCTCCTAAACTGGAACCGAAGTAGCAAGGACCTTACTTGGTGGTGCTAATTTCACTGTTGGCTATTAAATTAGTAGGAAAACAATATTAGATCATCAGTCTCAAGTGAAAATGGCAGTGAACCAATATACAGAGAAGGCTGCAAGATTGACTCTTCAGAGACACTCAGAGGATTCCTTAAGGATAAGGCTTACTAAGTGTTAATTAGTGCTAACTAGTGTGTTTCTATAATTTACTTGCTTTCTATTGTTTACATTTTAAGCCTGTTCGTTGGGAGGAGAGAAGGGAATTTTTAGGATTTGGTAAGAAGGAATCAGGATTTGAATGGACATGAAAACCAGTGGGGGATGTGTAAAGCAGTGAGGCCCAAATAATCAGCAGGGCCCACTAATCAATGTGGTCACATGACATGGCCCACTGGAGTGCATGGGGCATGCCATCAAAGGGGACAGGGCATGCTGCTGAAGGGGGGTAGTGTGTTGTCCTCACATGACGAGCTGTGAAGAATTGATTGGGTAATGGGCAGTTTGTGAAGTGATGGTTGAAAACTGTTAGGCAGGAGACGCACTGGAGTGATGGAGGGGTTCAACTTATATATAGGCTGAATGGTCAGAGCAATGGAATTGGAGAAAATCAAGGCAAGACCTGGAAGGAAGGAAGTGGTGTGACAGTAGGAAGGGAAAGACCTTGGAGGAATTTGTGGGAGAGCAGGAGGGGAAGGATATCAATTGGCCACCAGGCCAGAGAATTGTAAGCCTGTGGATAGTCTTAATGAGAAGAAGGAAGTGATGAAATGGAAAAAGGGAAATGAAGTAAAGATCTATAAAGAAGGAGGGAGTAAGGGAAAAGCATTACCTTTTGAAGTTTGGGGCTTTGGAGATTTGGGGGTTGGTGGTTTGCAGACCAATTAACTATGTGCGGGGCTGCCCATTGGAGGTCTGAGATTTGGTGGTTGGAGCTGGCTTGCCACTGAGTGCACAGCCCAGAACAAGGTAAACGCATGCTCATTTCTAGTGTAAATAAAGTTATCTGCAATGTGTCTCATTGGATTTTCTTGTGCTTTATGCATCATAAGTATACGAGTTCAAAAGTTAATAATCTCAAAGGCCACAAATTTTGTAAAATGTTATGTCATAATAGGTTTACATAACCCAAGGAACAGTGATATTACAAGGGCAATATGAGGTCACAATATCAAGTCATAATAATATTTTGATGTCATAATTAGTTGGTGATGCCATAACAGTTATGAGGTCACAATAGGTATATGATGTCACAATGGCATGCTGGACTTCAATTTTCATTAACTCCCATTTAGAATATGAATTCAGAATGGGATTGTGAGATATACAAAGTCATGCATTGGCCCAAACGTGGTGAACTCCTACCAGGTATGTGATGTCAAAATGTGACACAATAATCATTTCTTATATCACATGTCACACCTGAAATATGAAGTCAAAAACATTATGAGATCACAAAAGGCCTATGTATATCACAAGGGCATCATGTCAAAGTTATGAGGAGAGGACCAGTCAATGATGTCAGACGTGATCCTTCCTCCAAGGTTTTGTAATATTATAATGGTATAACTGATCTCAATTTTTAGACCACAATGATTATATGGGTAAACAACTGAACTTTGATATCACAAAGGCCATATGCTTTTTCAAAGGTGCTAAGAAGTCATAACCGATTGAAATGTCAAATGTGAATGTGATGTCACAATGGCATGTGATGATGCAATAGGTTTTTGTTATGGTGGTAATGAGGTCACCCATGGAATAGTGATGTCACTACGAGTTTGTAATATTACAATCACATGTTAGATTTCAATTGCTACTAGTTTACAATGAGGATAAGACTTCAAGGAAGGAGCTAGAAGACCTAAAGCCCATGAATTTTCTAACATATGATAATAGGTTTTTGAAAACAGAATGGCACAGTTATATCACAATGTCAATGTGATGTCACAATATTATGTCAAAATAATGTGTAAGTGAGTTCGGAGGAAGATGGCGGAGGAGAAGCTGGAAGCTAAACAAGCTCTTGCATAGAAAGCAGTTTTAGTGTTCCATTGAACGGTCATAGGCTAGAGAATCACATGAAGTGTGCCATCACAGTACAGAGCTTTTGGCCAGAGAGGGAAAAGCCAGGCATGGAGACAGATCTGAGCACTTGCAGTTGCTGCGGCTACAGCAGATGTGGTGGCAGCAGCGGTAGCTGTAGCCACCATACCTACAATGGAGAGAGTACAGGACAAAGGTGACAGACACAGCGGACAAATGGATTCTACTCAACACCAGCAAGAACTGACAAGGAGCAGATATCTTCATCCTGCAGATTGCAAACCAAAGATGATGCAGGAACCAAACTCTGGCTTGAGTAGAACCCTGACATCCACACTCCTTCTCAGGGAGCAGAGGAGGGAAGGCCGCCCCTCCCTGCCACAACCACCAGAGATTGCCATCTTTGATACTGACAAAGGCCCAACTGAGCAGCTAGCTCCAACTCATGCCTTGGAAGAAAACAAAAGAGTTATTTTGCAGTTATTTTGACCCTCCAGGCTCAGTTCCACCCAGGGGAACGTCACCACGCACAGGCAGAGAAAATCTGCCCCCAGAAGAGTGACTTTCTTCACTCTGTAAACAGAGCCAGAGTCTGCCCCTCCCTACAGAAGTCTAGACAATTAATTGAAATTCAGTAAACATAAACCCTGAGATTGGCTCTAAGCAGGGCTCTGTGAGTGTCTCAGGGAAAAGCTACTGTTTGCTGAAAGGCCTCAACACTACCCAGAACCTAGCCTCATCACAGCATCTCCAAACTAGAGGAAACAGCCATCTCCCTCTTTTGTGATACTCCAAGCAGTTCTCCCTCTCACTGAACTAGTCTTAAAGGAGGATCACAAAATCCTGGGTAACACATAGCATTTTCTGCCTGCCCAAACAAACTGACTTAAGAAACCAATCAAGCCATAGGAAAACCAACCACAAGCAGACCAGAGATTCCACCAAGAGACTGGCTATGGACACAGGGGATACAGGGTCTTCCATTTTGCCCCCCCCCCAAAAAAAAAGACAAAAAAAGAACTCTTTTTTGAAACTTTTTAATAATTTTAATTTTTAAAGTGTTTTCTGTAAATCTTTTTCTCATAAGTTTTATTTTTGGTACGTGTGTGTGTGTGTGTGTGTGTGTGTGTGTGTGTGTGTGTGTTTGTGTGTGTGTGTTTAATCTTTTTTGATCTTTTGGTCCTTTTTTATTGTTTTAATCTTTTTCTATTTCTTATTTTTGCATGACTTACATGCTGTTCTGCTCATCCCCAGATATATACCCGTTGTCAATTATTAGACCTTTTCCCCCATTGTGTACATAGTTAATCCAGAAATTTATCACTCAATTCACAACCTCTTAGGCTCAGCTTTTTAAAAGCACTATTATCTCTTTATACCTAAATAATTTTCAAGTAAATCATTTTAATTTTTTTTTATTTTTTTAGTTTTCATGTTTCCTTTCTATCCCTCCCCTCCTCCCAAGCTATCCTTTTCTTCTCTCAATATCATTTCTTTAAACTTACATATTTTAAGTGTTTCTCTTCTTAAATTTAAATTTTCTGTATTCCATTTGTTCTTTTTTTAAAACAATCTCTCTCCTATCATTCTGTCCAATTCATTTCCCTCTCAGAGATTAAGACTTGGTTAAATTTACTCTCCTTTTTACCTCTCCACATCCCTGTAGTCTTATTTTCCCCCACATTTCTCCCTAAAGCCAATAATTTCTGGTTTTCCATATCCATCTTTGCTGTTCTTAACATATTAACACATGGTTATTTGATGTTGAATAGATTGTATCTGTTGAACTAGATTGTATCTGCATTCATTTTGATTGTGCAACTACCGGACTATGTTTGATACTTACCTTAAAATATTTTTCTAACACAAAATTGGTGTTACTTTCATACCAAATGGGCAGAACAAGCCAGAAAAACACAAGAAAAATAGCAAGTCCAGGTATCTGAACTCCCACTCATGATAATCAGGTGAAAGAATAGTTAATGAATAATCCAGAGGAGAGTCCCCAAAAGTTCTACAATTACTACTGGTAAACATGGTGAATTAAATGATTCAAAACTTGCAAAGGACTCCGTGTGAGCATGATAGAGAGAAACAGGAAGAATACCAAAGATTTACACAGGAATCTGCGAGCATTAGGAAACTAATTAAAGATTAATACCGGAATTAGGTAAGCAGGTTGAGAACAGTCAAAGAGAAATATAGGAATTGGGTGAGCAGGCCGAGAAGAGTCATAGAGAATTAAAGGAATTGCATGAACGTGAGAAAGCTAATCAAAGAGTTTAAAAGGAATTGCAAGTGCAGGATGAAAATAGACAAAGATCAACACAGGCATTCCTGGAATCCATAAACAGACAGCTGAAACACTTCAGGGAGACCACAAAGGCAAAGCTGAATCAAGCACGACAGAAGAAATGGGAGTCCAAGGAAACCATAACCAATCAACTAAGTGATTTGAGAATAAACACTGAACACCAAATTATGGAAGTAAAGTTCACACAAGATCTAAAACAAAACTCCAACAAAGAATTTAAAGCTATCACAGCCGACCAATTAGAAGAAAAAGAAATAAAAAACAAAGTAGAAAGTCTTGATAGTAGGTTAGACAATGCAGAAGATTGAATCTCGGGGATTGAAGAAAGCCTAGATATTATAGAGATAGAACATACAACTATCCAAAACAAATCCAAGAAATATGGTAGATCTATTCAATATTTGGAAGACACCATCAGAAGGCCTAATCTGAGGATAATGGGTGTAGAGGAGCACCTAGAGACAGAAGTTAATGGTTTAGGAAATTTATTTAACAGAATCCTAGCAGAGAACTTCCCAAACATGCAAAAAGATAGGCCTATTCAGATACAAGAAGCTTTTAGAACCCCAAATTTGACCAGACCAGAACAGGACATCCAAATGCGACATTATAATGTGCACAGGATAAATTCAGACCAAGGAAAAGATCCTTAAGGCTGTCAAGGAGAAAAGATTAATCACCTATAAAGGGAAACCAATTAGAATCACCACACATTCCTCAGCAGAGTCAATTAAAGCAAGAATAGCCTGGAATGATGTATGCCATGACCTAAACACAAACAACTATCAACCAAGAAAATTGTACCCAGCTATACTCTCCTTCATAACCAAAGGTCAATAAAGACATTACATAGCAAAAAAAAAATATATCTCCACCAAACCAGCCTTACAAAAGATACATAAAGATGTCCTACACATAGAAAATCAACAAGACTACAGTGAAGGCCAACAAATGGCATCCAAGTGAATAAAATTATAACTCAACACCAAAAGCCACAAAAGAAAGTCCTGTAACACATGCAGGTTGAATAACACACTGTTGAATCAACAGTGGGTCATGGAAGAGATTAGAAAGGAAATGCAAATATTCATGATATTCAACAAAAATAAACACACAAATTACCAGCTTCACTGGGACATAGCAAAGCGGTACTCAGAGGCAAGTTTATAGACCTGAGTTCCTACATCAATAAATTATAGAGAACTGAAACCAACAATTTAATAAGACATGTGAACCTCCTTGAAAAAGAGCAGCAAGATAAACCCCAATCCAGGAGATGGAAAGAAATAATTAAAATTAAATCAGAATCACACAAATTGGTATCCAACAAAATCATAGAATGAATCAAAAACAAATAGTTTTTTCTTCGAAAAAATTAAGAAAATTGACCCTTACCAAATCTTATCAGAAAAAGGAAGGAACACACACAAATAAATAAACCCAGAGATGAGAATGGAAACATCACCACAGAAATAACCAAGATTCAGAACATTTTTTTTTAATTTTATTTTATTTGAGAACATACTGTACAGAGGGGCTACAATTACATGGGCAGGATAATGCATACATTTCTTTATTGACCTTTGGTTATGATTAAGAACCTCATGGTTATCTCAATGGATGTAGGAAAAGCACTTGACAAGATCCAACACCCTTTTATGATGGATGAAGTCTCTGGGAAAGCTATCAATCCAGGTAATATGCCTCAATACAATAAAGGCTGAATATGACAAACCTACAGCCAGCATTATACTTAATGGTGAAAAACTAAAGTCATTTCCTCTAAACCCAGGAACAAGACAAGGATACCCACTCTCTCCACTTCTCCTCAACCTAGTATTAGAAAGCCTAGCTACAGCAATAAGACAAGATGCAAACATAAATAGGATCCAAATAAGGAAAGAAGAAGTAAAACTCTCCCTCATTGCAGATGACATGATCTTGTATTTAAAGAATCCCTCGCACTCCACTCCCAAATTACTCATGCTGATTCAAAACTTTGACAGAGTAGCAGGGTATAAAATTAAATCTTAAAATCAATAGCTTTTCCGTATGTCAACATGAGAAAAGTGTGGGTAAAATCAGGAAAGCAACTCCATTCGTAATAGACCCCCCAAAAATAAAATACCTAGGAATTAACTTAATCAAAGAAGTAAATGATCTTTATAATGAAAACATTAAAAACCTGAAAAAGGAATTCAAAACAGACCTTAGAAAGTGCAAAAACCTCCCATGACCCTGGATTTGAAGGATCAACATTGTGAAAATGGCAATACTTCCCAAGGCTATGTACAAATTCAATGCGATACCTATCAATATTCCATCCTCATTCATCGAGGAAATAGAAGAGGCAATCCAAAATTTCATATGGAACAATAAAAGACCCCGAATAGCTAAAACAATTCTCAACAGAAAGAACAGTGCTCGAGAAATATCAATACCAAATTTCAAACTCTACTACAAAACCATAGTAATCAAAACAGCTTGGTCCTGGTATAAGAACAGACCTCAGGACCAATGGAATAGAACTGAAAACCCCCAAATGTACCAATGGACCTATAGCCACCTAAACTTCGATAAGGGAGCTAAAAAATAGAATGGAAAAAAGCCAGCCTCTGCAGTAAATGTTGCTGGTAAAACTGGTTAATCACTTGCAGAAAACTAAAGCTAGATCCTTCTCTATCACCCTGCACATGAAACAACTCCAAATTGATCAAAGGCCTCAGAGTCAAAAGAGACACCCTGAAAACATTACTGTACAATATAGGAGATACAGTAGGTCTCCTTGGCACAGGCTGAAATTTTCTTAATAGAGACTCAGAAACACAACAAATAAAAGAAAGGTTGGACAAATGGGATTGCATGAAATTGCAGAGCTTCTGTGTGGCAAAGGGCAAAAGTAAGAAGATCAATAGAGAACCCACACATTGGAAAAAAGTCTTCTCTAGCCATACTATGGACAAGGGAATCATATCTAAAATACACCTGGAACTCAAAAAATTAAATCCCCCAACAACAAATCCTCAAAGAAACAACTACCCAATAAAGAAGTGGGCTAAAGATTTATAGAAAAATTTCTCTGAAGAAGAAAGAAATATAGCCAATAGACAAATGAAGAAATGCTCCATCTCCTTAGCCATAAAAGAAATGCAAATTTAAATAACACTGAGATACTTCCTCACCCCAGTTAGAATGGCTATAGTCAAGAACTCTAATAACAACCGAAGCTGGAGGGGATGTTGATGGGACTGTAAATTTGTTCAAGCAGTTTGTAAAGTAGTATGGATGTTCCTCAAAAGACTCTACATAGAGCTCCCTGTTGGGCATTTACCCAAATGATCACAAAGAAGAACATACTAAAGCTACCAGCACAATTATATTTATTGCAGCATTATTTATTTTTGGTGGGGGGTCCGGTGGGAGGGCCTGAATTCTGGGCCTGGGCGCAGTCCCTCAGCTCTTTAGCTCAAGGCTAGCGCTCTACCACTTGAGCAACAGCACCACTTCCGGTTTTTTTCTTTTTGCTTATGTGGTGCTGGGGAATCGAACCCAGGGCTTCATGCATGCGAGGCAAGTGCTCTACCACTGAGCCACCTTCCCCTCCCATATTGCAGCATTATTTACCATAGCTAAGATATGGAACCAACTCAGATGCCCCTCAGTAGATGAATGGATCAAGAAAATGTGATATATATACACAATGGAATTCTATGCCTACATCGGAAAGAATGGCATTGCCCCATTTGTTAGGAAATATAAAGCCTCGGAAAAAAATATATTAAGTGAAGTAATCCAGGCCCAAAGAAAATAGGTCCTATGTTTTCTATTATTTGAAATAACCATTATATGTCTGAGACAAACTGTAACTGTTAGACCTAAGTTGATGTTAGGCAAAATGAACCCCAAGATAAAGACTCATTTTTTTTCTTTTCTGCTATTGTTTCTAGCATATTTATAAGATGATTTTTTGTTGCTTTGTATGTCCATCCCCCACGGTATAACCCCTATTTTCACTGTATTTGATGTTGGTATAATTTGTGGGGGGCATGGGAAAAACAAATTCGGATACAGGTGGACCTATTGCAACAATGACATATACAAAGCATTATGTCAAAAACCAAAGTTTACAACTTTGGCATGGGGGGGGGTGGATAGGCCCAGAAGGGGAGATGGGAAGGGATAGGAAGGGGAAACAAAGCAGGAGGCAACAATGTTGATAGGAAATGTACTAATTACCTGTTCATGTAATTGTAACCCCTCTGTATGTATTTTCATAATAAACATCATGAAATAATAAAGTAAAAATCCATGTCAATATTTTTTTTTTGGATCCGGTGGTGGGGCCTTAACTATGGGCATGGGCACTGTCCCTCAGCTCTTCAGCTCAAGGATAGCACTCTAACACTTGAGCCACAGCGCCAATTGTGGGTTTTTTTCTTTTTTTTGTGTGGGGTGCTGAGGAATCGAACGCAGGGCCTTATGCATGTAAGGCAAGCGCTCTACCACTGAGTCACCTTCCCAGCCCCAATGTCAATTTTTTTGTCGGTCATGAAGTTTGAACATGAAGTTTGAACTCTGGGCCTGGGCACTGTCCCTCAGTTCTTTTTTTTTTTTTGGGGGGGGGGTCCAGTCGTGGGGCCTGAACTCTGGGCCTGGGCGCTGTCCCTCAGCTCTTCAGCTCAAGTCTAGCGCTCTACCACTTGAGCCACAGCGCCACTTCCAGCTTTTTTCTTTTTGCTTAATGTGGTGCTGAGGAATCGAACCCAGGTCCTCAGGCATGCAAGGCAAGCACTCTACCATTGAGCCACCTTCCCAGCCCCTGTCCCTCAGTTCTTAAGCTCAAGGATACCACTGTACCATTTGAGCCACAGTGCTATTTCTAGTTTTCAAGAGATACATTGGAGATAAGAGTCTCACAGACTTTTCTTCCCAAGCTGGCTTTGAACCACTATCCTCAGATCCCAGACTTTTGGGTAGCTAGGATTACAGGCATGAGCCACCACAGCCCAGATCCAAGAGAATTTTCGAAAAGCAAACTTATAGAAACTTCTGGCTTTTTCCAGTAAAGAATATTTTTTTCAGCATTAGTTTATAACTATGAGTTATTTTTAGATGTAATTGAATTTTTTAACAGAATCAAAGTTTTACTATTACTCAATATCTCACAAAAATCCAGTGTAATTGACTTTCCCAAAGTTAATTATTACATACTATATTATTCATTTTTATTATCACACTCTATATTACATATGGTGTGAAGTGAAAATAATTTGGACCATTTCACATAAATTAGTAGATGCTATTTTAGCATTTTATTCACATCTGTGATTTTAAATGAAGGAAAGATGATTTTCGAGTTAAAATGAATATGAATGTGCACTGTGTCTCAATTGAGCCAAAAATTCTGAGTTCATACAGACAAAATTATTTTCTTTTCACCAAAGACTTTGAAGTAATATTATTGGAAATAGTGAGGCAAGAGGAGGAAAAATTCAAATCATGTCAAGCAATGTCTCTGTTATTCTGCTACCCCCTCCACTATGAAGACCTGTCCATTCCCAGCTGTCAAAAAATGTCAAATGTCTCTCTTAGAATTGTATTCTGAAACATTCTAAATCACTGATTCTTTGTGTAATTTCTGTTATATGAAACAAAATATAGACACAAAACAATTGTAATAAAATGCACACATATGTTGAAGTCACCACAACTGGAAAAACAACCAATAAACTAGAACTCCCCCATGAACAAAAACATGTTGTGCACAGTTTGTTTTAAGCACAAAAACCTCAAATACATGTTAACTTGGAGTAGAACTATAAAGATAATTGTGTCTCAGAAATCCGGTTGTGTTAATTTGTAATTAAATTCATCTAGATGATCCTAATATAGCAAATCCCTTGAATGGATCAAATTGTTTAAAACAAATGTGACTGTATGCGGAGAGAGATCTGCACATATTTAAAAGAATAAAATAACAAAATCATGACATATTTAAACAATTCAGAAAGGCAATGAATAAGTACAATAGTATCCATATTGAGAACTAATTCTTGTTGATTTAACAAGAAAAAAATATGCAAATAATAGAATCTGAGCAGTGTAGCTGAGTGCACATAATTTTAAACTACTCCAAATTACACTTTGTAGAAGACTGAATGTGGCTTCTCTAAAGGAAAACATCAACACATGATATAAATGAAATTAAAAATCTCATGAAAAAAAAGCAGTTTTTGGAATGTAATAGTTCAATAAATAGTGGTCAAAATCTGTTTAGTACTGACAAAATTGCATAACTATTTAGTTAGATCCAAAAAAAAGACCCAAGTTACTTGAGCTGATTTGAAACTTTGGCAAAGTAGTAGGATACATCTGTAACATTATTATGGATGTTTACTCTGGCATGAAATTCATTTCCTCTTTGATCTGACAAATGAATATATGAAAGAACATTACTTCAACTAAATATCAAGACCTAACTAAACATATAACCAGAAAAGTCATCATGCAAGCCATATTACAACTTGGGTAAATGAAAAATCAGTCATACTGATTCTGTATTTATAGTAAATGTTCATTTTTTTCAGCTGGAATTTTTATAACATTGTGTTACATGATTTATATCTTGGTAACTAATTAGATGCCTCCTTAAATTTTGTTCTGAGTACAATGTCTCACTTCTGTTCCTAACCCATGAAACAATGTTGATTACAAAAAATTCTAATAACCACTGTTTATAATACACAAAATCTCATAAGCATGACAATAAGCATTGGTAACATTTTGATATCATTGTCTCATGACTGATGAGGCCTATATGCATGAGTATCATTGTACCTAGATTTCTCAGCCTAAATTTAGCCACTGTTAAAAAATGTTTTTTTTAATTTTTTATTGTGAAAATATTGTACAGAGGGGTTACAATTACATGGGCAAGATAGTGAGAACATTTCTTATCAATCATTGTAGCCTCCTCCTTTGTTTACTCTTCCCATCCCTTCCCAGCCTCCCCCCGACCCACCTCCCAATCACTGTTAAAAATGTTTATATCTTTATTTGTCACCCATCAGAGATTAAATCTGAGTATAAAGCCTAAGAAAAATGATAAAGTAAGAATTTAGCTTTTTTGTATATAAACACAATGCAGCATAGAGTCACTCACTGGTTTAAAGTCAACATATATCTCCAAAACACTCTAAGCATTTCCTTACAATGTGTGTTATTCTCATGAAGGGAATGGGGAATGTGGGAAGAGGACTCACCAAGCATTTTCTTCAAATATACATAATTTGGCTTTACCTCTACATTTTGCTATAAGCATTTCTGATAAAAACTCTTCAGGTATAATTTATCCTTGTTTCATATACCAAACTACATTCAGAAAATGGTATACCAATTAACTAAAGAATGTCCTGGCAGAAAAAAATGGCATCTCTAAACTATGTGACACCCAATTCTTAGGTATTTCATTATGTCTTCATTTAATGAAAGTGATTGTTTAAATGCTTCATGAAGTATTAATAAAAATCGATCAGTGTACTATAATACAATTGTGTATAATTTTATCCTAGAATAATCCAGGAACTGCCCACTCAATCATGACATATATCACTTTCCATTAGTATTCATATGGATATGAATGAATTTCTTAGGATCTCCTGCCCTATGGAGGTGGCAGGACCAAGATTGGAACAGTGGGCTCCAGCCCCCCCACTTAAACCTGAGGATAGGGAATTCAACAGTCTGTCTAAGAACATCAGCAAGACCAGTGATTAGTCAGGCACCAGTGGCTCTTAGCAGTCCTCCTTGGTACTTACAAAGCTATGATAGGAGGATCATGTTCAAAGTCACCCTAGGCAGGAAAGTCCTTGAGACCACTGTCCAACTTTAGTGCCAACAAAGCCAGAAGTAGAGCCATATGGCTCCTGTGGTAGAGGGCTAGCCTTAAACAAAAGCAGTTCAAGGACTGTGCCCAGAACCTGAGTTCAAGGTCCTGGACTGGAAACAAAAAGGCATACAGAACAATCTGTGCAGTCATCGGACTAAAACAGGTCACCTTCAACAGCCTTTGTTTCAATTTATTATGAGGCCAATGCAGGAACAGTCACAAAACAGGCAGGCGAAGAGAACATCAGGTTTCTTAGAAGTAACCTGTATTCAGAAATTTAAAATTGGGGGCGTAAGATGGCAGCATACTTATGTAAAAAATACCATTAAGAAAAAGATGAGGGGGCTGGGAAGGTGGCTCAGTGGTAGAGCCCTGGGTTCGATTTCTCAGCACCACATAAGCAAAAAAGAACAAAACCCGGAAGTGGCACTGTGGCTCAAGTGGTAGAGTGCTAGCTTGAGCTGAAGAGCTGAAGGACAGTTCCCAGGTCCACAGTTCAGGCCCCATTACCGGACCAAAAAAAAGAAAAGAAAAGAAAAAGATGAGTGGGCTGGGAATGTGGATTAGTGAGAGAGTCTTGCCTAGCATTCAAAGAGCCCTGGGTTTGATTGCTTAGTAGCACATACACAGAAAAAGCCAGAATTGGTGCTGTGGCTCAAGTAGTAGAGTTCTAGAGCCAGTACCCAAGCCTTGATTTCAACCCAACAACCGGCAAAGAGATAGCCAGGTAAGTAGGTAGGTAGGTAAGTAGGTAGGTAGATAGATGATAGATAGATAGATAGATAGATAGATAGATAGATAGATAGATAGATAGATAGATAGATAGATAGATAGATAGATAGATAGATAGATTAATCTGGTCTTGGTTGTCAGGAGGAAAGAAGAGACCAAGTCCCGGTCATAAGGCCTTCTGCAGTGTGCTAGTCCACCAGCATCTCGTTCAAACAACTACAGAGCAGGAAGGTTGTCTCTTTCCCAGTTCTCAGGCAGGGCCCCAGAGTCAAGAGGGCAGAGCCAGGTTCTAACTTCGGTGCTTGGAAACAGAAGAGCAAAGGTCCTGCCTCTCCTTGGACTGGGGATTTACATTAATGATGTGGAGAATAAAGGAAGGAGAATGGTCTGGTAGAGGTAGAAGAACGGCTTTCAAATCTGACAGATGGAGAGTCAAGAACCCACTCCCTAAGACCAAAGAACAGGGTTTTTCTACTCTGTTCCTCCCCTCTCCCCCACTAAATGCCTCTCTATTGGTATCCTAAAGATAGCCTGAGGTTCCTTCACTTGAGGAAGGAAGGATAATTAGTCAGTGTTTGAAGAGGCTGAGAAAAGCCTGACATTGTTGTAACTGTAACAAATGTTTCCAGTTTCCCCTCATTTCTGGCCGTGCCTGGAATGAATGAAGTGGTTTTGCAGCTCACTTCCTGTTGAGTGTGTACATTCTGCCTCCTAATCCTGCAGGCCTAGGTCTCTTCACCTAGCTTGGCTTTTGCAACCGTTTTCTGCCTTCAAATAGAGTTACACTGGAGTTCATCCTGCTAACATGGCTAGGGCTTGGATTCTGAGAACTTCATTTGAACCCAGGATGGGTCAATAATGTTTCTTTCATGCTTCTATAGCTCAAGAATTCTAAGAACATTTAGAGTGCAAGTGATTTCTCATCACCAAGGGAAACCCAGGAAGCTCTTGAAAATATGACCTTTCACAACTGGAAGTCAGAGTGTCATAGATTTTCCGGCCCTGGTTGGCTTCACCCTGTGATCCTCAGACCTCAGTCTCCTGAGCTAGGGTGACAGGCATGAGCTACTGGTGCTCTGCTAGGTTCAGAAATATAATGACATTAACAATATATGTCAACTGCTTATCACAAAGGGCTTGGGGAACGTATTAAGCTTTTCAACGTTGGACTTTTCAGAACTCTGTAGGACACACGGTTATAATGCTAGAGCCTGAAAGGCTGGGCATATGGGTGTTCTACACTTCAACCTGGAGCTCTGACTCCAATTCTGGTGTATATCAGCATTCATTTTCCAGAGAATGTTCTCCTAATTAGCAAATAGGAAAAATACTTTGGTCAACCCTCACTTTTCCCCCTGATGTGTGTCTTAAACTCAAGCCTAGGCACTATACCTGAGCCCTTCAGCTTAAGGCAAACACTCTATCACTTGAGGCATAGCATCACATGGGGTCTCTTTGTGGTTCATTGGAGAGAAGAGTCTAACAGGCTTTCCTTGCCTAAGCTGTCTTTGAACTGTGGTCTTCAGTTTTCAGCCTCCTGAGAAGCTAATGTTCCAGTTTGAGGCAACGGCACATGACGTATTTTTTCTGACAGTCCTGGGGCTTGATCTTAGGGCCTGGGTACTGTCTCTGAGCTTCTTTTTCTCAAGGTTAGCACTCTACCACTTTATCCACTCTACAGCTTTTGGCTTTTTCTGAGTTGTGGCACTGAGGATTCTAACCCTGGCATCCATGAATCCTGAGCAAGCTCTCTACCAGTAAGCCAAATTTCTAGCCCCACCCTTAAAATTTTATCGCTCAACTTGCCTATCCTCAAGAAAAGGCTTCTAAGTATAAATCATCTACAGAAATCTCTATAGGAAGGTTTCCAAAGATAAATAAGACAAAGCTCATACTTGGGAGAGATCAAAACATGTGAAGACTATGACAAATGCTTCCATTTAATTATGTATCATGTTCAACACTTAAAAAGTATTAATGAAAAACGAGTCAATGTCCTAAATTATTGTGTATAATTTTATAATAGATATACAACCTGTACTAAATATTATGTGTAAAATAATACTAAATACAATAAGCAATAAATGAATCAAGTAAAAAATAAAATAAATGCAAAATCAATAATAAAAATCACAATATGTAAACTTACATATGTAAATATATATCATATATTCTACCTAGATAGAAATATTTTTCCATTGCAGGGCCTTCATTGAGACCCTGTTGTCTCTAGCCTAAATTTCTTTTCCTCAAGGACTGTGAGCTTTGCCTTCACCCATGGTGCAAAAGATTTACCTGGATGGTGAGATCAAATCCCAGCAATGATGGAAAAACTTGTCCCCAGGTCCAAGACAGTGACTTAATTTTTTTTAATGGAAGCAGTTATGTTTATTCAGTTCCATACTGAACATTAATAAAAGCAGTGTAGAATTTTGTACATCTATTCCGACATCTTTCCTTTACCTCCCAAATACTTCTCTGAGTACTATTTTTTCAATTTGTATTGTAAAAACGTTGTACAGAGAAGTTACAGTTAAATGATCAATGTAATGAGTACATTTCCTATTCAACATTGTTGCCTCCTTCTTTGATTTCCCCCTACCATGCCTTCCTTCCCATCTCCACAACTACTCCCCCTTTCAAGCTCATTCACTTAATTTTTTTATTTTTGGCTTTGCATGAGGTTTGATCTCAAGAAGTGGCAACTCTTCACTTTCCGGCATATTGATAAATATTTACCAAGACCTTAAGATAAATCCCAGGCTAGGAAAGAAAACTGGCAGAAATTCCAAACCAGAGAGCTTTATTCCTTTTTTAATTTAGTTAAATAATTAATTAAATTTTTATTTATTCTTTATTTTGACAACACGGGACTTGAACACAGGTATTTGCAACTCTGCTTCAGCTTCAATAGCCCTAGGCTGGGGTGTACCTCTGGACCCATAGCTGATCCTGTGATCCTCGGCACACAGGGCTTGCAGGAAGAAAAAAAAAGTAGGATAGAACAAAAAGTGGTGAGCTGCAGAGTGCTGGGGGTTTTACATTTTTCTCTTTGCACGGTGACCATCCTGGGTCTGAATGACACGGTTGCAAACTGGACCTGAGCTGCCATTACTGAAACCTGGCAGGGAATAAGTGAAGCCATAAGCCAACTTGTCAATATAGGTCCTGGGTTCAAATCCCAGTCCTGACACCTACCAATGGCAGATGAGAAGAGACTGGTTCCTACGCATAGGAATACCAATTGAAAGAGTAGTTCATGCTTCAGTCTAGTCTAAAATTAGATACAATAATCCTAGGAACCTGATTGATCCTAATTAATAGTTTATTAAGCATGAAAAGAATAATATTCCTTTAATGGCAGTTTAATAAATGACTAAGAATTGGTAGGAACATAGTAGATATCATTTAATCATAGCTGGACGGCTCTTGCACTCTTTACCAATACATATTTATTTGTATAGCACCGTCTGCCTATCCATGTATCACTGTTTTGGCCAAACCTGGGGCTGGATATCAGCATTTGGGAGCCAACTGACAGCTTCATTGGCTAAGTCTCCAATGCTCACAATCATCCATTCATGAATTGGGCCTGTTAGGCCCTGAGTTCAGATCCCAGCCAAAATTTTAATCTTGGAGTAAGAAGCAGACTGTGGGAATGTTCCGGGAAGATGGCGGAGGAGAAGCTGGAATCTGAACAAGCTCTCGCATAGAAAGCAGTTTTAGAGTTCCAGTGAACAGTCCTAAGCCAGAGAATCACACCAAGTGTGCCATCACAGGACAGAGAGTTAGTCAAGAGAGGGGAAGCCAAGGAAACACATCAGCTGCCGCTGTGGCGGCAGGGTCGCGGCGGCAACCACCACCGCGGGGTCATACCTGAGACACAGAGAGTCGGGGACGAAGGAGACAGACATAGCGGATGAGCGGATTCTACTCAACACCAACAAGAACCGACAAGGAGTGGACAACTTCATCCTGCTGTTTGTAGACCAGAGACGACCCAGGATCCAAGACTCGGCATGAGTACAAGCCCGACATCCTCACTCCTTCTCAGGGAGCAGAGGAGGGAATGCCACGCCTCCCCCCCCAGCACCGGTGATCTCCATCTTGGATACCGACAAAGCTCGGAGGAGCTGCTAGCTCCAGCTCAGGCCTTAGAATAAAACGAGTCATTTAGCAGGTCACAAGAACTTAACGGCAAAGTGACCTGCCAGACTCAGCTCCATCCAGGGAAAAGTCACCCAGCTCAGGCGCCAGCCATTGGAGTGGCTTGCCTCACTGGCTAAACAGAGCCAGAGGCAGCCCCTCCCTCTAGCAGCCACCACAATCAATTGAAAAACAGAAACCCTGAGAATGGCTCCAGGCTGGGCGCTGTGAGCTTTATCACAAAATAGCCCCAGGGAAAAGCTACTGTTTGTTGACAGGCCCCAACTCTACCCAGAACCTAGCCTCATCACCACATCCCCCTCTTTTGTGATTCTCAAAGCAGATCACCCTCCCAGAAAACTAATCTGGGAGGGGGATCTCAAAATCTTGGGTAAAGCAGAGCATTTTTCTACCTCTTCCAACCAACCGACTTAAGAAACCAATCAAGCCACAGGACCTCAAGCTGACCAGAGACTCCAACAAGAGACTGGTTACAGACAAAAGGGAGATACAGGATTCTTCCCACCCTTACCCCCCCCAAAAAAAAATCAAAATACTTTTTTTTCTTTTTCTTCTTTTCTTTTTTTTGTTTGTTTTTTGTATTTTGTTACCATATATATATATATATATATATTTCCCTTCTAAAACTTTTATTAATCTTTAATTTTTGCCTCTTCTGAAAAAATAATTGTTTTCCAGTAACTTTTTTTTTTCTCATCTTATAATTTTTATTTTAGGAATACGTGAATAAGAGTTTTCCTTTCTTTTCTTGTCTTCTTTCTCTTTTTCTTCCTTTCTTAATTATCTTTTTGTTTTTTGTCTAGCTCTACTGAACTTCTGATCTTTTCTTCTCCCTTTCCCATCCTTAAAGTTTTTCATATCTCCTCTATGTCCCTCCCATTCTCTGAACATACTCACATTCCTCTCTAAATAGACAGTCTTTTAATCTCTATAATAACATTAATTTTTACGTTTCTATTTTTTTTCTGGTCTCTTTTCATTCCCCTTTCCGTCTCTTCTTTTTCTCTCTCACTCTACTTGCATCCTACCCAACCCATTTCCTGCATTGGGATTAGGACATAGTTAACTCTCCCTGTGCCTCCCCACACCAATCTATTCCTATTTTTTACCCACATCTCTCCCTAATCCTAATAATTTCTGGTTTTCCAAATTCTTTTCTGTGGTTCGAAGTCCTTTAACATATAGTTGTTTGATGTTGAATAGATGTATCTGTTGAACTAGATTGTATCTGTAGACTATTGACTGTACAAACGCAAACGTTGGTTGATGGTTGCCTTAAGATAGTGTTCTAGCACAAAACTGGTGCAATCTTCATCTCAAATGGGCAGAGTAAGCCGGAAAAACACAAGAAAAATGGCAAATTCGGGTATCTCAAATCCCAATTTTGATAATCAGGGATTAGAACAGATAAAGAATAATCCAGAGGAGAGTTCCCAAATAGCTCTACAAACACTACTAGCAAACATGATAAAAGAGAAGTTTGACAATGTACAAAGGACTCTGTATGAGCGTGATAGGGAGAGAGAGGAGGCATCCCAGAAATTTATACAGGAATATCATAAGCTTGAGGAAGCTACTCAAAAACTGATACAGGATTTGCGTGAACAACTTGAGAATACTCAAAGAGAAACGGAGGAATGGCGTGAGCAGGCAGAGAACACTCAAAGAGAGCTGAAGGAATCCCATGAACGGGAAAAAGAGAACTGCAGGAATCCCACAGACGGGAGGAAACTAATCAAAGAGTAATTCAGGAATTGAGAGACCAGGTAGAGAATACACAAAGATCACTAAAGACATTCATGGAATCCATTAACAAAGAGCTGAAGGAAGTCAGGGAGACCACAAAGGGAATGCTGAATGGAACCCAACAGAAGGAATGGGAGTCCAAAGAAACCATAACCAATCAACTAAGTGATTTGAGAACAAACACTGAACACCAAATTAAGGAAGTAAAGAAATTCATACAAGACCTAAAACAGAGCTTCAACAAAGAACTTGAAGCCATCAAAGTTGACCAATTAGAAGGAAAAGAGATAAAAAACAAAGTAGAGAGTCTTGACAGCAGGTTAAACCATGCAGAAGATCAAATCTCAGGGATTGAAGACAGCCTAGATATTATAGAGAAAGAACGTACAACCATCCAAGACAAGTCCAAGAAATATGACAGGTCTATCCAACACCTGGAAGACACCATCAGAAGGCCCAATCTAAGGATAATGGGTGTAGAGGAGCACCTAGAAACAGAAGTTAATGGTCTAGGAAATTTGTTTAACAGGATCCTAGCAGAGAACTTCCCAAACATACAAAAAGATAGGCCTATTCAGATACAAGAAGTTTTTAGAACCCCAAATAGAGCAGACCAGAATAGGACATCCCACCTTCACATTATAATCCACACAGGATCAACTCAGAACAAGGAAAAGATCCTTAAAGCTGTCAGGGAGAAAAGGGTAATCACCTATAAAGGGAAACCAATTAGAATCACCTCAGATTTCTCAGCAGAGACAATCAAAGCAAGAAGAGCCTGGAATGACATATGCCATGCCCTAAAAACAAACAACTATCAACCAAGAATACTGTACCCAGCTAAACTCTCCTTCATTACTGAAGGCCAAATAAAAACCTTCCATAGCAAAGAAAAATTGAAACAATACATCTCCACCTAACCAGCCCTTCAAAAGATTCTTAAAGATGTCCTACACATAGAAAACCAACAAGACCACAACAAAGGCCAAGAAAATGCACCCAAACTGAGAATCCAAGAACCATAGGAAGAACCCAGTATTCGCAGACCCCAAGAAGGTGGATAACATGGCAGGAACTCCCAAATACCTCTCAGTCCTATCTCTTAACGTTAACGGACTGAACTCTCCAATTAAGCGACATAGACTGTCTAGTTGGATTAAAAAACAAGACCCTTCTATCTGCTGCCTGCAGGAGTCACATCTTGCCCATAAAAACAAACACATTTTCAATGTTAAAGGCTGGAACAAAATCTACCAAGCAAACGGCTCTCATAAACAGGCGGGAGTTGCAATCCTATTATCAGATAAAATAGACTTCAAATTAAAATTCGTGAGAAGAGATACAGAAGGTCGCTACATACTAATTAAAGGATCTCTCCTTCAGGAGGATATTACAATTCTAAATATCTATTCGCCAAACAATGGAGCACCCAAATTTATCAAAGAAACACTACTTTCCATCAAATCCCATATAGATACAAAGACATTAATTGTTGGGGATTTTAACACACCACTCTCCTCACTAGATAGATCAACTTGGCAAAAACTCAACAGAGAAACCGCAGATCTTAACAGCTGCATAGATCAACTAGACTTAACAGACATTTACCGAACATTTCACCGAGCAGCATCAGAATACACGTTCTTCTCAGCAGCACATGGAACATTTTCTAAAATAGACCACATTTTAGGACACAAGGTAAACTTGTCTAAATTCAGAAACGTTGCATTCTCTCTGACCACAAGGGAATAAAATTAGAACTCAACACCAAAAGCCACCAAAGAAAGCCGGTATTAAATGGACGCTGAACAACACACTGCTGAATCATGAGTGGCTCATGGAAGAGATTAGAAAGGAAATTCAAATGTTCATGCTATTCAACAAAAATGAACACACAAATTACCAGCTCCTCTGGGACACAGCAAAGGCAGTACTCAGAGGCAAGTTTATAGCTCTGAGATCCTACATCAACAAATTGGAGAGATCTGAAACTAACAATTTAATGACACATCTAAACCTCCTTGAAAAAGAGCAGCAAGATAAACCCCAATCGAGTAGACGGAAAGAAATAATCAAAATTAAATCAGAATTAAATGAATTAGAATCCAAAAATACTATAGAGAGAATCAACAAAACAAAGAGTTGGTTCTTCGAAAAACTTAACAAAATTGACAGACCCTTAGCAAACCTTATCAGAAAAAGGAGAGAACACACCCAAATTAATAAACTCAGAGATGAGAATGGAAACATCACCACGGAAACAACCAAGATTCAGAATATTATAAGGGAATACTTCTCAAAACTTTATGCTAATAAGTTTGAGAACTTGACAGAAATGGACCTTTTCCTAGCAAATATTGACATGTCAAAACTAAACCAAGATGAGTTAAACCAGCTTAACAGGCCCATATCAAGCATTGAAATAGAAACAGCAATAAGAGACCTCCCAGCTAAGAAAAGTCCAGGACCAGATGGTTTTACAGCGGAATTTTACAAGGCCTTCAAAGCAGAGCTCACACCAATACTCCTTCAACTCTTCAATGAAATTAAAAGAGAAAGCTCACAAAGGAACACATTCTATGAAGCCATCATAACCCTCATCCCAAAACCAGGCAAGGACTCATCAAAGAAAGAGAACTATAGACCCATTTCTTTGATGAACATTGATGCAAAACTTCTCAACAAAATTTTGGCCAATCTACTTCAACAATTCATCCAAAAAATCATACACCATGATCAAACAGGATTCATTTCAGGGATGCAAAGCTGGTTCAATATACGCAAATCAATTAATATTATTCATCACATCAACAGGAGCAAGAATAAGGACCACATGGTTATCTCAATAGATGCAGAAAAAGCATTTGACAAGATCCAACACCCCTTTATGATGAAGGTTTTGAAAAATTAGGAATCCATGGAACATTCCTCAATACAATAAAGGCTGTATATGACAAACCTACAGCCAGCATTATACTCAATGGTGAAAAACTAAAGCCATTTCCTCTTAACTCAGGAACAAGACAAGGATGCCCACTCTCTCCACTTCCCATCATTCTAGTATTAGAATGCCTAGCTACAGCAATAAGACAAGATGCAGACATAAAGGGGATCCAAATAGGGAAAGAAGAAATAAAACTCTCCCTCTTTGCAGATGATATGATCTTGTATTTAAAGAATCCCATAGACTCCACTCCCAAAGTACTTAAGCTGATTTAAAACTTTGGCAAAGTAGCAGTTTATAAAATTAACCCCCCAAAATCAATGGCTTTTCTGTATGCCAACAATGAGAAAAGTGTGACTGAAATTAGGAAAGCAACTCCATTTGTAATAGCCCCACAAAAAATAAAATACCTAGGAATTAACTTAACCAAAGAAGTGAACTACCTCTATGATGAAAACTTTAAAATCTTGAAAAAGGAAATCAACACAGAACTTAAAAATGCAAAACCTCCCATGCTCCTGGATTCGCAAGATTAACATCGTGAAAATGGGAATACTTCCCAAGGCTATCTACAAATTCAACGCGATACCTATCAAAATTCCACCCTCATTCTTCAAGGAAATAGAAGAGGCAATCCAAAAATTCATATGGAACAATAAAAGAGCCCGAATAGCAAAAACGCTCCTCAACGGAAAGAACACTGCTGGAGGAATATCAATACCAAATTTCAAACTCTACTATAAAGCCATAGTAATCAAAACAGCTTGGTATTGGCATAAGAACAGACCTCAGGACCAATGGAATAGAATTGAAAACCCAGAAATGAACCTACAGACCTATAGCTATCAAATCTTCGATAAGGAAGCTAAAACAATAGAATGGAAGAAAGACAGCCCCTTCATTAAATGGTGCTGGCAAAATTGGTTAACTACATGTAGAAAACTAAAGCTAGATCCTTATATATCACCCTGCACCAGAATAAACTGCAAATGGATCAAAGACCTTGAACTCAAAGCAGACACTCTGAAAACATTACAGGATGGAATAGGAGAAACCCTAGGTCTCCTTGACTCAGGCCAAGGAGAGAGACCCGGAAGCACAACAAATCAAAGAAAGGTTGGACAAATGGGATTGCATAAGATTGCAGAGCTTCTGCAGGACAAATGACATAGCTAGCAAGATCAATAGAAAGCCCACCGATTGGGAGAAGATCTTTACTAGCCATACAACGGACAAGGGTCTCATATCTAAAATATACTTGGAACTCAAAAAATTAAACCACCTAACAACAAATCCTCAAAGAAACATCTGCCCAATAAATAAGTGGGTGAAAGACTTAAAGAGAAGCTTCTCTGAAGAAGAAAGAAGGATGGCCAATAGACACATGAAGAAATGTTCAACATCCCTAGCCATAAAAGAAATGCAAATCAAAACAACATTGAGATATCACCTCACTCCAGTTAGAACAGCAAAAATCAAGAACTCTAACAACAACAGATGCTGGAGGGGATGTGGACAGAAAGGAACCTTTCATTGTTGGTGGGAATGTAAACTTGTTCAACCACTTTGGAAAGCAGTATGGAGGTTCCTCAAAAGACTTCACATAGATCTCCCCTATGATCCAGCAATCCCACTTTTGGGCATTTACCCAAATGTTTACAAACAAGACCACACTAAAGCTACCAGCACAACTATGTTTATTACAGCATTATTTACCATAGCTAAAATATGGAACCAACCCAGAAGCCCCTCAGTAGATGAGTGGATCAAGAAAATATGGTATATATACACAATGGAATTCTATGCCTCCATCAGAAAGAATGACATTTCCCCATTTGTTAGGTAATGGAAAAGTTTGGAACAAATTATATTAAGTGAAGTAAGCCAGGCCCAAAGAAGCACAGGTCCCATGGTTTCCCTTATTTGCAATATCTAGTATAGGTTTGAGTCAAGTGGAAAAGGTCAGATAATGTGATGTTAGGAAAATGAACCCTTAAATATGTATTTTAATGTTTTCGTTTCTTTCATGCATGTGTTTCTAATGCATTTATAAGATTATTTCTTTGTTGCTTTGTATGTCCCTCCCCCACAGTGTAACCCCCGCTTTCACTATATTTGATGTCAGTATAACATGTGGAGGAGATGGGGACAAACAAGTCGTTTAAGGATTCACGTGGACCTGTTGCAACAATGAGAAGTACAAAATGTCATGTCAAAACCAGCTTTACAATTTCGGTGTGGGGGGGAGGGGGGTATAATTTGGTGGGGGGAGGGGGGAAGCTGGGAAGGGAGGTGAAGTGTAAACAAAGCAGGAGGCTGCAATGCTTGGTAAGAAATGTATGCATTATCCTGCCCATGTAATTGTAACCCATCTGTACAGTATGTTCTCAAATAAAATAAAATTAAATTAAAAAAAAAAAAGAAGCTGAGTGTGACACATGTTTTCCTTTCCTGAAAGAGTCATTGGTGTCAGGCATGATGGAGAACATATCTACAAATCTGGATGCTATGTGATAGGATGTATACAATGTTATAAATGTAGAGGTATCATCAGAGTCAATAAAATAATTGGTAAATAAATGAATAAAACAAGAAATAAAATGAATAACCACACCAAACACAATATAGACTGAATATCTGTATGGAAGTATAAATCCTATCTTTAAAATGGATATAAGGAGTATTTTTTCCAGTCCTGAGGCTTGAATTCAGGCCTAGGGAACAGGCCTGAGTTTCTTGTCTTCAAGCATTGTCAGATTCCCTTCCCTCACAGTGCTGCATATTTACCCAGACCTTGAGTTCAATCCCAGGCCTGGCAGAAAAAAATGGCATGAATTGCAAACCAGGGAGCTAAATAATTTTTTTTAAATTGGGGGCTATTGGGGAATCCATAGTTCTGCATGGCAACATAGGCCTACAGTTCAAATCCAAGTTATGCCACTTCCAGATGGTGGGACATCCTAAGAGACTCGTTTTCATCCACAGGAATAACGATGGAATGTTATCAATGTCATGAGCAATGAGTTGTTCATGAGCGATACTCATATAAAATTAGACTTCATGATTTCAGTCAGCTGAGTGATTTTATTTAATACCTTATGAAGCATTAAAAGAATACTGTTTTTCAGAAGGATGCAATAATTTCAGGACACGGATTTACTTAATAGTTTATTAAGGATGAAAATAATAACATTAATTACATGGAGGCATAATAAATGGCCAAGAAATGTAGTCTATGTAACTGAATAATGTATAGACATCTCTGGCACTCTATAAACACATATATTTATTAGGGTACCACTTTCTGTGTGTCAATCTGTTCTTATTTTCTCAACCCCTGGGTTTCGATCTAAGGTCCTGGGAACTGCCTATCAGCTCAATTTGCCCCATGATGGCATGCTGACCCTCACTCATTCATGAATTTGGCCCTGTAGGCCATGAGTTCAAATGCCAGCACTCCCAAACAATGAACGTGGAGTAAGAAGCTGATGGTGACACTTGTTTCTTTTTCTGTGAAAGTCCTGGGTGTCAGGTATAAGTGGAATACATATGCAGACCTATATCCTATTTAATCATGTAATCAATGTTCTATGTGCCATAATAGTGAATAAAATAAAGTCATTACATGAATGAAACAAAAAATAAAATGAATAACTACACTGAACGCAATATGGAGTCAACATATGTATATAAATATAAATCATATATTTAAAATGAACATGAATAGGATGTTTTCTAGTGCTGGGGATCGATTTCAGACCTAAGGAGCATACATGAATTTCTTTACTTAAAGAAGGCCAGCTTCCCCTTTCCACACTGTGCAACAGAGTTACCCAGACCAAGATTTCCAATCCCAGTCCTGTCAGAAAAAAGGCAACTTTATACTATGTTATGCCCAATTCTTAGGTATTTCATTCTGCCTACAGTTAATAAATGTGATTGTTTAAATGCTATATAATGTATTGATTAAGATCGATCAATGTCCTTTACTATAATTGTATGTAATTTTTTCCTAGAATCATTCAAGAACTGTCCATTCAGTCATAACATACATAACAATCCATTGGTATTCATATAGATAGTAATGAGTTTCTATGGATCTCCTGCCATTTGGAGGTGGCAGGACCAGGATTTGATCTGTGGGCTCCAGCTTCCACCATTTTACCCTGTGGCTAGGGAACTCACTTGTCCATCCAGCAAGATTAATGATTAGGCAGGTACCAGTGGCTCTCAGCAGTCCTCTTTGATACTTACAAGGCCGTTATGGGAGGACCATGGTCAAATTCACCCTAGGCAGGAAAGTCTTTGAGACCCCTGTCCAACTTCAGTGCCAAAAAAGACAGAAGTAGAGCTGTGTAGCTCTTGTGGTAGAGGGTTAGCCTTGAACAAAGGCAGCTCACAGACTCTGGCCAGATCCTGAGTTCAAGGTCTGGGACTGGCAACAAACAGACATACACAACAATCTGTTCAGCCATCCAGTAAAGCAAGTCATCCTCTTGTCCCCAACTGCATTGGAGTGAGTTCCCTGGGAAAGGGGCTGGGGGAGCCTCTGTCATCTTGACTCTGACCATGCTGCCTGCATCACAGGATTCCAGTCACATCCCATTCTTTCATTGTTCTTTCTGACCAATGGATACAAAAATGGTGGCCACCCCACATTCCATGCTGCCAAGCATCAAGATTCCCTCTGTTGGTTGACACCACCAACAGCAGTTGAGGAAGGTAGAGGTGGCTGAGTGGTGAGCTAGACACTTGAGGCAACTTTGGAGTAGAGTAGGAAATTGATGTGCTTGTCAGTGAGTGGGAGAATAGAGGATTTCCCAGAGCCTGGGAATGTGGCCAGCCCATCTTTCACATTCCAGTTCTCAGATGTCTGAAACAACAAGACTCCATCAGAGAGCTGAAGGCAAGAAACTACTGCCAGAACACTGGCAGAAGAATCCTTCCATTAGACCTGTAACATTCAAGAAAACACAGAACACGAAAAAGTGAGGGATCCCCAAGACAAACACAACTGGGGAGGGTGATTCAACAGAGGGTCCAGCCAAAGGTGATGCTGACTGGGGGCCTCCCCTGCCTTTGAACACTGTCAAAGCCAACAGGGTCAAGAATATCTAGTGTTGCGGTCCACCAAGGATCTGCAAATTTGCTAGCGACAAATGGTGCCCACCCTGGACTGCAGCAAAAGAGGAAAACCAGGCACTCTGTGCCAAGATCCAACCACTGAAGCAGGAAAAGACAGACCTGCAGGATCGAATGGAGAAAGAGAGGGACAAGATAGCTGAGGTGCACGAAGAACCAAAAACAGAGCTAGAGATCCATAAGCCACCCATACAGAGGTTGGTTTCTGCAGAAAGTGATTTATAATCTGCAATGGCCTAAGTGAAGCAGGTGCCCAATGACAAAAAATGGAGCAAGAAGCTCTCACCTGCCACCTGCAGGCTACAGAGTGGCAAATGGCGGAGGTGGAGATGGCCGCTTCTGCAGTCACTGCTGTACAGAAGGAGATTGAAATGTTCTTCGAACAGCTGAATGATGTGACACGTCAGCTCAAGGAAAAGACCAGAAGCATCAACGACCTGGAGCAAGTGAACACAGTGTTGCAGGAGAATCTGGAAGCACTCTGGGCACAGAAGAGTAACCGGAAGAAAAGGATCTGCAAGTTCCAACAAGTGCTGGTGGGGCAGGTGGTACTGAAGAGACTACTGGACAACCTGAGCTGTATGGTGACCTCAGAAAATCTGGAGAGAGACACCTTCACAGAGGATCTGTGCATTGAGAGTTCCTCATGGAAGGAGGAGGCTCAGTGGCTGACTTACCAGTTGAACCAACTGACAGAGGAGAAGGAGCAAAGGGAGAGGCAAGTGCTGGACCTAGAGAATGAGCTAGGGGAACTGAGAAGGAAGCTGATAGAGCCAACACAGTCTGAGCAGCAGTTGCAGGCCTAGGCCTACCACACGCAGATGGAGTTGAAATACCTGGAGGAACAAGGTCACATCCAGGTCACAGAAAACCAAAGGCTCTGTCTCTAGAACGCGGAGCCGTGGAAACAACTACAGAGACTGGAGGAGAAGGCCACGTTTCAGCAGGAGATCCCTGAGACCCCCCATGATGCGCATGTGTGTGTGACCCATAGCCAGAGGAATAGCTGGCCCTGCTGTGGGATGCTCTCCACAGGGTGAGTGGTGGAAAGGAGGAGCTCACCAGCATCCTGGACTCAGAGCAGCAGGTGAAGGAACATCTGTGGGAACAGCAAGATCACTTAGAGGAGAAGATAGAGGAATGGAAAGAGGTGTCCGAGAGAGAGAGAGAGAGAGAGAGAGAGAGAGAGAGAGAGAGAGAGAGAGAGAGAGAGAGAGAGAGAGAGAGAGAGAGAGAGAGAGAGAGAGAGAGAGAGAGAGAGAGAGAGAGAGAGAGAGAGAGAGAGAGAGAGAGAGAGAGATGTGGCTTGGGAGCTGCAGGAGCTGCAGGAGCAGTCCCTGGCCCAGCTGCAGGAGGGAGCTCAGAGCCACATGTCAGAAGCACATTGCCTCCAATTAGCGGCTAAACTCTGAGAAGGAAGCCATGCAGCAGCACCTGCAGAAGCAGACCCAGCTGCTGGAGCAGCTGAAGCAAGTGAAAGACCCAACCAACTGGGGGGACCAGGTGGTGCCCCCAAAGTGGCAGGACACGTTTAAGTGCCTGGAAGCCACCAGAGCACAGGAGAAGTGCCTGCAGGCCCAGTTGAGCTTCCTGGCTTTCCCTGGGTAAGTGAAAGGCATGAGCCCTGGAGAAGCAAAAGGTGAAGAGGTAACTCCACCAGACGTGACCAAGCAGATGCTGGAGACGTCCCCAAGACTGAGAGGGATGTGGCTCTGCGAGCGCTCTCGGAGGCTGAGATCCACAGGGGGAAACTCCTGCTGCAGGAGCGGTGGCCCTGCCACAGGTGCCGGACAGCAGCACAGTGCCAGACAGAGCTGGAGCCACAGGCCCCCCGCTCCATGAGCTGCCACAGCAGGCATAGGGATAGGAAGTGGGACACGTGGGCATCCAAGAAGAAAATCTGCTTTGTCCATGACCTGCATGATGAGGTGGACTTCCATAGTCCAGCAGATAAGCTCCACCATCGATACAACAAGATGTTGGCACACATCCGCACTGTCGAGGAGTCCCTCATGGGGTGTAAAGAGCAGACATTCGTCCGGGATGAGCTGTGTTGGGAGAAAGCCGAGCGTATGTGCTGGCTCTCTCAGGAGAAGATGGAGAAGAGAGAGCTGCAGGAGCTGCTGTCGCTCCTCGCAGGGGAAGGCACGGACAGCAGGCTCCAACCCCCTGCCACCACCACTGATACAAATGCCTCAGGCTCTGAGGTGGACGAAATGAGGGAGGAGCAGAAAGGTTTTGAAGAATTGCAACTTTAAGACACCTTGGAAACTGCCAGAGAAGAGGTCAGAGTTCCAGACCCCGTAGATAACTCCCCCAAGGAGCACGTCCTGCAGCAGATGCCCCACATCCAGAGTGGCCTGCAGCTCACAGGTTCGGGCAAGGAGTGCTCCCTCCCTTTCTTCTGTAGGCTGATCTGGATGATGACTCTCTATATGACATACTGACTTTCAAAAGCCTTGGCAGCCAGCAGAAGTAGGTGGCCAGGTGGTCTTCTCTCAGGCCTCCATCTGCCACAAGATGGTATGGATAAACTCTGGGTCAGGTAGGGCAGAGGCTGCTGGGATGCAGCCCATATTCAAGGGACCTCTAATGGCCCATTGGTGGCCAGGGAAGAGACCCATGTTATGCTTATCACAAACAATTAATTGTTTTCAAAGGGAAGAAAAACCTCCAACAAAGATTCGTTCTTCCAGTCCTGGGCGTTGAACTCAGGGCCTGGCCACTGTCCCTGTGCTCTTTTGGTCAAGGCTGCCACTCTACCAGTTGAATCCCACCTCCGCTTCCAGCATTTTCTGTATGGAATTGAACCCAGGGTGTCAGTCATGCTAGGTGACCACCTGCCACTGAGCCACATTCTCAGCTAGGATGATTCCTCCCCCCCCCCAAAAAAAAACCCATATGGCCATTCCTCAGATAAATAGGAAGAAGGGGTTAGGATGAATATGAAGCACAAGTATGGTTCATACAGAAATGTTCCTCTACCCCTCTATGATCCACTTAGTTGAACTTTCTTTTTTCTTTTTTTTCTTTTTTTCTTTTTTTCTTTTTTTGCTGGTCGTGGGGCCTGAACTCTGGGCCTGGATGCTGTTCCTCAGCTCTTCAGCTCAAGGTTAACGTCCTACCACTTGAGCCACAGCACCACTTCTGGCTTTTTCTGCTTATGTGGTGCTGAGGAATCGAACCCAGGGCTTCGTGCATGCAAGGCAAGCACTCTACCACTGAGACATATGAAGCACAAGTATGGTTTGCACAGAAATACTCCTTTGCCCCCTCTATGATCCACTTAGTTGAACTTTCTATTCTAACATTTAGGGATGAGAGAGAGAAAAGTGAGTCCCGAGAGAGGAGTACCACGAACAGTGGCCCCATGAGCCCCACAGCCTACTTCACACAAGGGGTCCTCTAGATTCCAATCTTACCTGACTCAATGTGAAGTCTACACTATCTCTCCACCACTTCAAGGCTCAGGATGAAATAAAGGTCAGCCCTGACTTCAGCCCACACACAGGGTAGAAGCTCCTAATCCCAACTGATTTCCACCTCTGACTGTCCTGAGGTAGGCTGGACCCACCAATCACCACAATGTTGGCAGTGATGACCTCATGGATGGATTCCAGGAAGAAGGTCTATGGCAAAGAGCAGAAGCAGCAGGGTGAGAAGGGTGGAACGAGGCAGGGTGATTGCTCTGGGATCTTCCTCCTTGGAGCCCTCCCATCAAGCCAGAGCCATGCTGACCCAAAGCATGGCCAAGGCCAGGGTGTGAGACAAGATGGAGAAGCACAGGACTAAAGAAGATACATCTTTGTCTTGGAGCACTTGAAAATTCCAGTTATATTTGACACATACCAATCCCAAAGTTAACATGCAATGCCTCTCCTTTTTGTTTTTGTCCATGAGCACTGTCCCTGAGCTCTTTTTGTCAAGGCTGGCACTCTACCACTTGATCCACAGGGACACTTCTTGTTTTATGATGATTCATCGAGGATAAGAGTCGCACACACTTTCATGCTCAAGCTGGCTTGGCACCATGATCCTCCATATCTTAGCTTCCTGACTATCTAGGATGGCAGGTATGAGCCACCAGTGCCCAGCATGTGAGGCCTTTGGAAGGAATCTTGGAGAGCCTGTAAAAGGAGCCCCAAAGGGCCTGGATAGACAATGACCCAATCAAGGAGCTGGGATGGGGGAAGGCTGACCTTCTAGCCATTCTGTTCCCCAAAATTAAAGATGCCAGGTGGTGGTGTATGCATCAAACACCTAGGTCAACAGCCATCAGGCTTAGTGGGGAATAGGTAGAAAATACCCTAAGAATGCAGTGTAGAAATCTCTCGTTTTGCATGCATGTGTGTGTGTGTGTGTGTGTGTGTGTGTGTGTGTGTGTGTGTGTGTGTGTGTGTGTGTGTGTGTGTGTGTGTGTGTGTGTGTGTGTGTGAACTCAGGGCCTAGGCTCCATCCCTGAGTTTTCTTGCTCAAGGCTAATGTTCTGCGACTTGAGCCATAGCCCTACTTGCCTTTTGATGGTTAATTGTAAGAGTCTCAAGGACTTTCCTGTCCAGGGTGGCTTGGAAGCATGATGGGGGCCCCAGGGAAGCAAGAGTAAACACAACTCACAGGTACAATCCTATGGTGGGCAACCCCTGCCCCCTAGCAGCCAGATGCGGGATATGCATCCCCATGCTATTGGTCCTCTAGAGTTCAATTTTGGGAAGTGACCAGGTCCAAGCTGAATTTTGTTCATCCTTATTGCTAATGTCAGAGCAGGTCTGTAATCACTAGGCCAAGAGAGCTCCAGGAGGCCCAGCACCCAGGGGCACAAAGAAAGGACAGGTCAGTTCCAGACCGAGCTAAGAGCCTTTGCCCACAGACACCCCAACTTGGCATTCCCTTCCTAATCACCATAAGACCTGTCAAAGAACAACCCCCCAAAACATTCTAGCATTGAACCAAAGAGCTCAGGGAAAGGGACCCCAAGCTTTGAGTTCAAGACCCCCGTTGACTCTCCCCCATAAAACACAGGTTGGCTAAAGTAAAATAGTAGGATTTGTGAAGTGTTTCTGAAGAATGGTGATATTGAAGAAAGCACCCTAATTCTAATGACAGCTGACCTTGTGACATACAGCTATGTGTTGAGTCGTTCACAGGGTGCTGTTTGCTGGGGCTTTTCCACATTGGAGTTTTGTGCTGAGTCCTCAAAAAGTGCTGTTTGCTGGGTCATCCCAAAGGGTGCTATGTGCTGAGTCCATTACATAACATACTGTATGCTGAGTCCTTCAAAAGGTGTGGTGTGCTAATTCATCCCAAAGGCTGCTGCTATGTGCTGAGCCTTTGAGAAAAGAGGGATGAGGTGAATATTTCAAGTGCTGTGTGCCGAGTCTTTTACACAGGGTGTTCTCTACTGTCCTTCAAATGGTGCTGTGTGGTGAATCCTTTGACAGTGTTGTATGTGCTGAGTCCTTCCACAGGATGGTATGTGCTGAGTCCTTCAAAATTGTGCTATGTGCTGAGTCATTCGAAGGGTGCTGTGCACTGTTTTACACAGGGTGATACATACTCAGCCCTTCAAAGGGGGCTGTGGGTGCTCTTAACTCAGGGTCCTATTTACTGAGTCCCTGGCAAAGAGTGCTACATGCTGAGTTTTTCAAAGCATGCCATGTGCTGAGTCCTTTATACTGCGAGCTATGGATGCCCTCCTTCAAAGGGTGTTGTGTGCTGAGTACTCTATACAAGGTACTATATGCTGAGTCCTTCAAAGGGAGCTGTGTGCTGAATCTTTTACACAGGGTGCTTTATGCTGTTTTTTTGAAGTGTGCTGTGTGCTGAGTCATCTCAAAGGGTGCTATGTTCTGAGTCCTTGAGAGGTTGTTATCCCCAACAATCACACACACACACACACACACACACACACACACACACACACACACACACACACACACACGAGGGTAACTGTGTACCTGCTTGGTGTGTGGAGTCTCCTCCAGCAATGGGGCTAGGGGAGAATCAATCCCCTGGGAAGGGACTGGGGTTTGGGGGGGAGTACTGAGCTGAGGTGAGGCTGCATTTGCCATGGCCTGGTAGCCTTAGGGCCCAATCAGGGCTGGGCTTGCAGCCAAGAGTGGGGGGAGGGGCTTAGCAGAAGAGGGGACATGGCCAAGGAAAGGAGGGGGCAAGGCCCAGGACTCACTGAGATGGAAGCAGTGGCCAGGGTCATGGGGGCAGGCACTGGGGGAGGGGGCAGGTGTGATGTGGCCCAGGAGAGGAGTGGGGTCAGAGAGAGCGCAGAGAAAAGAACAAGCACATGTACAAGGGCAAGCAGTTTCATCATCTGGTGGCCTCCCGGAACATTGCACAGGTCCTGGTGGGGAGCACAGAGGACATAGAGCTGCCGTAGCAGGCACACTGCCACGGGCAGCCACGAGGAGATGCAGTGGCCATGGCGGCCCTGAGTCTGAGGTCCCAGCGTAGGGAGCACAGAGGCGATGGTGGAAGCTGAGGCAGGGGCAGCTTTGGAAGAGGAGGAGGAACAGAGACCTCGTGCACACCTCTATGTTTCCGCAGAAACACCTGCCCGACCCCCAGCAGCATGGCATTTCAAACAGCGCTTTCAGCTTGGACCTGCGTTGTCTCTCACAGTCGCCCAACAGGGATGGGGCACCCCTGGCAGGTTTTCAGCCCTGACCTGGTCCCAGCCCTCAGTCCTTGGACTCCAGGCCCTCATTCACACAGAGCCACTGCCTACAGCTTCTCCCATCAGCACAGGTAAGTGTCTGCCAAGGTCCCACAACCTGTGAACCCTCCCACTCCCCTTCTTCCCCCCTGATGTGGACCCATGCCTCCTGCCTCCCCTCTCCAGTCTTCCCTCGCCTGCACCGTGCCCCACAGTCCACCATGTCCTTGCCACAAATGTGCCCCAGGGGTGGAGGGTGAGAGTGGATGTTGACCCGGGGATCCCACCCCCATCCCTAGTGGCCAGTGTCCAAGGAAACGGGAAGATGCAGGAAAGAGTGAGAAGCCGGAGCCACAGAGCCCCTGGCCTGGAGCAGTTGGAGCCACACAGCTGTATATCTGCACCCTTCTTCTCCCTGGTGGGAACCTGGTGGCTTTAGTCAGAGGTGGGGAGCAGCACCTCACCTGCCTTCTTGGGTCTCTTCCTTTTTGCTGGGGGTGGTTGGTGTTCGATGCAGAAGATAAGCCCTCCTTTCTGTGTGAGCCCTTGGCTTTTGTGCTCGGTCACCTTTTTACCTGAGGAGGGTCCCAGAAGAGCCCACTAGGGAGGTGAGGGCACTGGGGGTCAGATAGAAGGTGAATGTCTGGGAGAAACACACCCTTTCTGACACACATACACTTGGCCTGTCCACCCCCCTCCCTATCCCAGCTGTCAACAGTCCTCACAGGGTGATCACATTTCCGAGCTCTGCCAGCATCTGCTTGTGCTCCAGATTCATCTGGTCTCCTAGTCCTCCCAAGAATCCACCAAGTCACCCAGACTCATCTAGGCAGGAAGTAGGGAGTCCATCCGTGTATGGAGTCTGTATGATCCCATCCATTTCCCCAACACTGCCCCCACCCCAGGTCAGACTCACCTCTGGGGCACTATGACCTCCTGCTGGTTTTCAGTCCTGGCTCAGAGGAGCCACCTATCTCGGGACAACTTCACCCAGCATCCTCACCTGGGGTTTTGGTGAATGGGGAGTCAAGGCTGGTTGTTACCAAGGGAAAGGGTCTGGCCCTGGAGAAAGGGAGAGGCAGGGTGGTTCAGCATTATTAGAGAGGTGCTTCCTTGGGTCGAGCTCCTGGTTCTGCCAAGGGAACCCCTGTGCTCCAGCTTGCACCTTGTCCCAGAGGAGGAACCAACAATCTCAGGAGAGGCACTGCTCTGAGTCTGTTTGTGTGTGTGTGTGTGTGTGTGTGTGTGTGTGTGTGTGTGTGTGTGTGTGTGTGTGTGTGTGTGTGTGTGCATGAGAGAGTGAGAGAGAGAGAGAGAGAGAGAGAGAGAGAGAGAGAGAGAGAGAGAGAGAGAGAGAGAGAGAGAGAGAGAGAGAGAGAGAGAGAGAGAGAGAGAGAGAGAGAGAGAGAGAGAGAGAGAGAGAGATCATCTTTCCCTTATACAAGTTGATGGTGCTCAGGCGAGTGATCATTTGGCAAATTGCATGTAGTGCATGGATTAGTCTTCTGTCACAGTCTGGATGTGTGTGTGTGTTGGGAGAGCAGGGAGATGAGAAAAATGAAAATATATTTAAGTCACCATGTCTAAAAAGAGCAAAAACATTTTATTTGTGTGTATGTGTGTGAGTGTGTTTGTTGTTCTTTTTTCATCAATGCCAAGTATGAGTCTAGCCATAATTTTTGTTTTCTCCTGCACCATCTCATGGCTCCTTTGGAGGAAGGTTTCAGTAGATGTTTCTTTCCACCTATCTCTTCCCTCTGTCCTGTATCCCACAGTAGCTGCTGGGCCTGCATGGGTCTCCTCTAGGAGGCCTATGTGAACCGCAGACCAGAGTGGACAACTGTGCTTCTGTCTTCAGCCTGAAGGCTTGTAAGACAAGTGTGACCACAGCCGCACTCTTCCAGCCAGACAGTCTGCTCTCGTGTGTATAGTTGGAGCATATTCAAGGATTGAGAATGTGCCTACAAAACGTAATAAGGAAATGAGATGTGCGGGAGTAGGACAGGGAATGTGAAGCTAGGAGGGTCTGGGGAGTGGTGAACGTCGTTACATAATAGATGGTTCACCACGACCGAGGGTGAGGGGGCAAACTTACCCAGGGCATTGACGGTGTCCATGGGCATCTGGGAAGGGTTCTCCAGGCCCTCACTTGTGGTGTGTTCCCTCCCAGGGGAGTGCACCGGTGGGCAGTCTTCCCCAGAGTCCTGCAGACTCCAATCTGTGTTTCTCCTAGGCTGTTTCCAGCTGGGCAGTGGTAGGCAAGTATGTTTCCCCTCCTGGAGCCTACTCGGTATCAGGCCGTGGCAGTAAGCCAAGGCTCTCTGGATGCAAGTTTCTGTAACCTACTGTAGGCTGTCTGAAAGGAAAAGGGGACCGCTGACTTTGGAACCCTTTAAGTTTGACTGGGACAACTGAAATGCCACCTTTTCCAGGGTTTTTTCTTGAAGCTGGCAATTTCCACTAACACCTGGGATTATGGGTCAAATTAGAGAGACCACATCAGCCACCAAACAATGACGTTCAAAGCAGCACAGGCAGAGTTCCCCAGCCATATGGTCTCTTGTTATGAACATCGTGCCTTGACTGCTTTTATGCGGCAGCTGTTGATTCTCCTCTGGCTCTCTCTAGGGTGACCATCACAGTCGAGGATGTCGTGGGGAGCAGAGATTGTGACCTCGCCATCCCTAGCCTGCCAGCTGTGAAGAGAGATGATTCCCAGCACCGGCACTGGACTCTGGGAGATTCAGAAACCTGGGACGCCTGGAGGATCCTTTCTCTGCAACATGAAACTTGGGGGCTAGATGTGGTAGAACATACTGGCTGGCACTGGGGCGTGGAGAGGAGGCCCCTTGAGCCAGGCCTTCAGCTCATGGCAACCTTGTTCACTTGAGTAGGGAATTGGTTGCCACAGAGCTGATCAGCCATTGGCCAGAGATCTTTGAGAAGATAGGCATCCGAGAGGCCACAGAATCCAGTGAGTACATCCTAGCTCACATCCTTGAAGCCAAAACAGTTAAGTGCGGTGGCACCAGGAGGGCAGGATGAGGGAAGAAGGAGAATTGGGAGAGGTACATCAAGTTTTGCCCCCCCCCCAGGATGCTTACCTGTATGGTATGTGACTTCTCTGTAGTATTGTAATATGCAGATGCTCATTCATTTATACAACAACGTGTTACAGTGTGCCAGGGTCCAGTGTGTGGGGAGGTCATATAAGATGAAAGGTTCCAGTGCTGGTTCCACAGCACATGAAGAAACCTTGGTTTGAGCTGAATGCTGGAGCATCACGCTTTTCATCCTAGCTACTTAGGAGGCTGAGTTAGGAGGATAGAGGCTTAAGGCCAGAGCAGGAAAGCCTTTAAGACTCTTATCTCCAACTAACTACCAAAAACAAAACGCCAAATGGCCAGGTTCAATAGTGGGGCTACTGTGTGGTCCAAGGACCACCTTTAAGTCACTGAACAGGATTCACTCCCTTTTCTACCAGGTGAAACACACCTGTAAAATTTGCTGACACTCATCCCAGATGTGCTTGTGTATGAAAATTACTGTCTCTAATGAGGTAATGAGCTCCTGGATTCATTTTTTCTGAAAAGGATGTATTTTTCTGTTTCCAGTTAAACAGGTCACTAGTTGTAAAGGGAAAATATATTAGAAAGGGGGCCTGCCCACCATCTCCTCCATGTTCCTGTCTCAAGGGTAATAAGGGTAACATACCACGTTGTACCACCTCAGGCTGGTACAAGTAACCACTTTTGGTATCGGAGGATTTTAGATTAGAGGTGCTGATGGCAAAGAATAGGAGAGAGAGTACATCAGTGCATCTTCCTCTGAAGGATTCTGTAACCATGGGGGAGGATATTTTTTGGATATGACAACTTTAAGCCTATTCTCCCATCCTGAGAAAAGGTGTAAACAGAGGTGCATACAGGACACAGAACTATCAGCATACACACACAGACCAATAGCCACAGACACTTAACCCACATGTCCCACACCACTCAACTTTGACCTCTACATAGATCCTAGATGACAGAGAGAACATCCCAGATTGCCTCTTGAGGATGCTGCAGATGACTTCTGGAGGATGTCACATATATCCTCCCTCGGAGGCCCTAGATGACCTCTCATGGAGATTCCAAACGGCTTCTGAAGGAAGTGTCAGTTGACCTCCAAAGGAGGCCCCACATGTCCTCTCAATGAGGCTGAGATTACCTCTTGATTAGCTCCCAGATGGTCACTCAAGGAGACCACATATGAACTCCGAGAAGGTTCCAGATAACCCTCTTGAGAAAGTGACATATGACTTCCAGAGAAGGTCCTATATAGCTTCTCATGGAAGTTCCAGATGATGTCTGAAGACAGTCAGGTTTTTCATCAATGTAACCCGAGATGACCTCCCAAAGAAATTCCACATGACCTTAGGACGTCGTTCTAACTTTCCTCTTAAGGAATCCCCAATGACTACTTTTGAAAAGGTCATAGATGGCCTCCTGAAGAAGCGCCAGATGACCTCTGGAGAAAGTCCAAGATGGTTACTGGAGAAGGCCCAAGATGACCTCCAGGGTAGGTCTCAGATAGCTTCGCAAGGAAGTTGCAGATGCACTCTCGATGAAGTTCCAGATGTCTTCCCAAGGAATCCCCACATGACCTCTCAAGGAGTTCCCAGATGGCTTCCCAAGAAAGCCACAAATGACCACTAGAGGGGGTCCCACAAACAGACGGGCAAGCTTGCCCAGACGCACCCCTAGAGGTACCTATATGACGTTGGTCCTCTGGAGACAAACACTCGAGGCCCTGAAGGCTGACACTCTCACCTATGGGGATTTTCCCATGGGGCCAAGGCTTGATGCCATCCAAACGGATTAATCTCCATGGGGTCTCCAAAAATTCGGACCTCTATTGTTCAAGAGAATCCATTGAGACTCATTTAATAAAATAAATGTTCTCCAAACCACCAACCCCCAAAATTATGATATCCAAAGCTCCAAAAATCAAAGGCCTAGCCTTTTTTCCCCTTCCTTTTGTCTCTCCTTTGCTACAGACCTATACTTCCTTTGAAGTCTTTCCCTTTTTCCCTTCTACCAGTTCCTTCTTCTCTTCAGGCCTCTCTACTCTCCACATGCCTGAACTGCTTTGCCTGGGTCGTCAGTTGCCATCCTTTACCTCCTGCTCTCCCTCAACTTCCTCTCCTCCCAGGTTTTTCCCCTTCTCCTATCACACCACTTCCTTCTTTCCAGGACTTTTCAATTTTTATCTCCCCTTCCATTACTTTGAACAAACGGCATATATAAAGTCTGTTCCCCTTCGCCAATCCAATTGTTAACAGTTTTCTACTGTCACATCCCAAACTCCCAACAGCCCAATCACTTCTTAACAACTCAAGACTTAGTTGGATGAGCCCCTCCCATAGAATGCCCTGTCCTCTCCAGCTGGCTACAAGATGGGGGCATGCTGATTATCGGACCCTATAGATTATTGGGGCCCTGCTGATAATTACAGTATCCTCCTTGTGAACTTGCAGCAATTGAAATTGGAAATATGATTGTGATATTACAAACTCATTGTGACATCACAAACACATTTTGACATCATCATTAGAATGACATCACAAACCCATTGTGACAATATCGTCATTGTGACATCATGATTCCATTGTGACATCTCAAATCTATTATGACCTCTTCGCTCCTTTGAAAAATCACGTCCTTTTCAACATTACAGTCTCTTTGTGTACCCATATTCTTGTCGTTAACTAATGACAATTGACATCAGACATGCCATTATAACATCAAAAAGTGTTTGTGACATCTTCAACAGTGTGACATCACATTTTCATTATGAGAGCATCAGCTCATTGTGACATCACCAAACTCAATGACATAATCGCATCATGACAATAATTGTCATTGTGACATCATAGACACATTATGAATGCCTATTAGGTGATTTCATTGTATTTCAAATATGGCATGAGAGTTGATATCAGAAACACATTTTTGTGCCTACATAACCATTTTGACATCATAATCACATTGTGACATCACAGTGCCATCGTGTTATAACTAATACCATGTGACATCATAATCCTCTCCTATCTGCGTAACTTCTGTGACTTGCTGAAATTGTGATCTCTTAGAACTTTTTGCCCTCATAATTTGTTTCCAACCTTATGTATGACATGAGATACCAGAAATCCACGGTGACATCATAACCATTGTCACATCAAAATGACAGATGGCATGAACAGTGGGACAATGATATCACCATGGCAATGTCAACTCACTACATTGTGTCAGAATATTGTTTTGGTGTCACAAATATTTGATGATGCCACATTGGTGATGAATTCACAAAAGATTGGTGATGTCACAATGTCCTGGCCATGTCACAATGACATGATGGTTCTCAATTGTCTTTAATGTACAATGAGTGCATGAGTTCACAAAGGGCCTGGGGTTTCTCCAAAAATATGTGTTGTCACATATTGAAACCCTAAAAGATTTGTGATGTCAGAAGTTGACACAATGGTTATGACATCTGGCAGTGTGATGTCACCATGGTCATGATGTCACTGGGAATTTGTGATATCAAATGTCATATGTGAAATCTAATGAGGTTGCCAACAGATTAAGAGGAAGAAAAGGTATGTCACATAAGTTATGATGACAGGATAGGTTTGTAATGCCACGGTGTGTTAGTGATATCACAATGGCAATGTGATGTGCAAAGGGATTGTGATATCACAATGGTTATGAGTTCATGATTTGTTTATGATATCCACCTATATGCCGCACTTGAAGTAGAATGAAATCACAGAAAAGGCATTCATAATGTGTCAATGATATCACAATGACTATGAGAAATTATATTTTTATCAGATTTTAGTTTTGTGATTTCACAATGAGCAGATGGTATCACAACGAAAATGTGATTTCACAGTTGTGATGACCTCATAAACTTTTTCATGTTAAAATGTCATGTCTGAGGGTCTGTGAAGTTGGCTCAGTGGTAGAGCGATTGGCTTGCATGCTCGAGGCCCTGGGTTCGATTCCTCAGCACCAAATAAGCAAAAAGAAAAAAGCCAGAAGTGGCGCTGGAGCTCAAGTGGTAGAGCGCTAGCCTTGATCTGTAGAGCTGAGGGACAGCGCCCAGGCCCAGAGTTCAGGCCCCACTTCATGACCCCAAAAAATGTCATGTCTGATTCTCATTTGTCAATATTTCACAGTAGGGATTTGGGTACACAAATGCACTTAATGTCACAAAGCTCTGGATTTTTTCAAAGGTTATAAGAGGTCAGAATAGATTGGGGATGTCACAATGTGATCCTGGTGTCTAAATAGCAATGTGATGTCACAATGGGTTCATGATGTCACAGTGGTTTTGAGGTCACAGTGGGTTAGTCAGATCAGGAGTTTGTAATATCACATTTGTCCAATTTCAGTAACTATTAGTTCACCATGAGGACACTGTAATAACCAGCAGTGTCCCTATAATCCACGGGAACAGATAGTCATCATGACCTCCTGGTCTGGACCACCAGAGAGGGGGGTGCATGCCACTGTAGTGGGCAGTACATGTCGGTGAAGAGATAGGATGTTAAGCCCCAAATGGTGAGCTGCCAAGAAGTGATTGGGCATAGACATTTGGGAAGTGATGATTGAAAACTATTATGCAGGAAACATATTTTAGTGGGGGCAGGGAACAGCCTACATGTAGGGTGCATGTTCAGAGCAACAGAACGGGGAAGAAAAAGGGGAAAGGCCTGGAAGGAAAGAAGTGATGAGAGTGCTGGAGGGTAAAGACCTGGGAGGAGAGGAAATTGAGGAAGAACAGGAGGTGAAGGATGGCAACTGGCCACCTGGACAGGGCAGGGAAGGCCTGTCAAGAGTACAGCAACCTAAAGAGAAGAAGGGAATGGTGGAAGGAAAAAAATGAAAAGACCTGAAAGGTAGGACAGGTCTGTAGAGAAGGAGGATGAAGAGAAAGGAAAAAGCCTTTTCCATTGAAGTGTGGAGCTTTGGAGATGATTATTTTGGGGGTTGGTTGTTTGAAGACCAGTTAACTAATGGCTGGGCTGCTCTTTGGAGGTCTGAGGGTTCATGATTGAGGCTGCAATTAGCTCTGGGCATCCAGCCCAGGTCAAGGTAGTCGCTTGTTACAAAATTTATGAAGACAAGACAGGTTTGTGATGTTACATTGCATTAATGATATCACAATATCAATATGAGGTCACAAAGGGATTGCAATGTCACAATGGTGATGTGGTCAAAATGTGTTGCTGAAATCAACCTATAAACCACATTTGAGATAGAATGAAATCACAGAATAGGCAATCACATTGTCTCTATGACCTCACAATGAAAATGTGATGTCATAATGCTATGATGTCATTGTCATTTTGGGATGTCACAATGGACTGATGGTATCCTAACAACAATGTGATCTCACCCTGTGGATGATGTCACAAAGCGTTTGTAATGGTACAATGGCATGTCGGATGTCACTTGTCCTTTGTTCACAATGAGGATATGGTTACCCAAAGGGACTGTGGTGTTACAAACACCATGAGCTTTTTCAAAGGTGCTAAGAGATCACAACAGGTTTGGGATATCACAAGGTGATCGTGATATCACTATGGCAATTTGATGTCACAATGGGTTTGTGATGTCACAGTGGTGATAAGGTCACACTTGGATAGTGATGTCACAATGAATTTGTAACATCACCATTACATATCCAATTTCATTCTACTAGAGCACAATGAAGATACAAGTTCATATAAGGAGCTAGAAGTCAGAAAGGCCATAAATTTTGTAAAATATTATGAGGACATAATAAGTTGGTGAAAATGCAATGGGACAGAGATATCCTATTGGCAATGTGATGTTACCATTACATGAGATAGTATTGCTTTGAAGTCACAAATAGTTGGTGATCCATACAGGTGATGAGGTCACATAGATTTGTGATTTCACAATGGGATGGTGATGTCACAATCTCATGCCAGATCTCTAATTGACAATGAATATATAAGTTCATAAGGGATAATGATGTACCCAAAGGCATATGTTGGCACAAGTGTAATGTGTCTTAACAGGTTTGTGATGTCACAATGTGACTCAGTGTTCATGACATCTGGCAGTGTGATGTCACAGTGGTCATGATATCACAGTGGATTTCTGATATCACATGTCATACCTGAAGTATGAGTAAAAGAATTTATGAACTTAGTGATGCCAAAGAGATCACACTGGCAGCAAGTCAAAAAAAATTATGAGAATAGGACAGTTTTGTGATGTCACAGTGGGTTAGTGATATCATAATGGCAATGTTGTGTCATCAAGGTATTGTGATGTCATAATGATTATGTGGTCACAATATTTTTCTGATGTCAACCTACCTGCCACATTTGAAATAGAATGGAATCACAGAATAAACATTCCAATGTATCTGTGACATCACAATGACCATGTGATGTCATAATGCTATGATGTCATTGTTTTATTGTGTCACAATTGGCTGATATTGTCATAATGACAATGTGATGTTACACTGGTAATGATGTCACAAAGTTTTTGAGATGTTAAAATGGCATGTATGATCTCAATTGTCATTAGCTCAAAATGATGTGGGTAGATTAATGGCCTGTGATGTCACAAAGGCCATGCTTTCTTTCAAAGCTTCTGAGGTCATATAGGTTTGCGATGTCACAATGTGATCATGGTGGCACAATGGCAATGTGATATCACAATGAGTTTGTGATGTCACCGCAGTGAGTAGGTCACAATGGGTTAGTGATGTCTCATCATGTATGTAATATAACAACTACATATACAATTTCAGTTTCTTCTAATTCACTATGAGGATGCTGTAATAACCAATGGAGCCAAAATTATCTGTGGGAGCCATTAATCATTGTAAATTCTTGGCCTGGCCCACCGGAGAGTGTGGGGAATGCCACCAAAGGTGGAGGTGTCAAGCCTCACATGTTGAGCTGTCAAGAAATGATTGAACATTGGGCAGTTTGGGTAGTGACGGTTGAAAACTGTTAGGCAGAAACCCGTTGGAGTGAGGAGGGGCACAACCTATATATAAGTTGCATTTTCAGAGCATTGGAAGGGAAGATAAAAATGAGAGCTACCCAGATGGAAGAAAGTGGTAAGACAGCAGGAAGGGAAAAACCTGAGAAGAGAGGAAGCAGAAAAGTGGTCATTAGGGCAGAGTAGTGCAGGCGTGTGGAGACTAGAGAGGACTGAAGAGAAGACGGAAGTGGTGGAAGGGAAAAACAGAAAGACCGGAAAGGAATAACAGGTCTGTAGCGAAGGAGGGAATAATGGAAAAGTTGAAAGCCTTGCCCATTGAGGTTTGGAGCTTTGGAGATCATAATTTTTTGGCTGGTGGCGGGGCTGCCCATTGGAGGTCAGAGGTTTTGTGGTCAAGGCTGCTCTTAGACCTGGTTATCCAGTCCAGGATAAGGTAATCACAGGCTCTTTCTAGTGTAAATTGGTTTATTATATTAAATGTGACTCAATGGTTTGTCTCCTTGCCTTAGAGGAAATACGTATGTGAGTTCACAGAAAGAGCTTGAAGTCTCAAATGCTATGAAGTTTCTAAGATGTGATGTGGCCATAATAGGTTTGTAAAAACACAATGGGACAGTAAAATAATAATGCCAATACCACAATATCATGTCAAATAATGATTTGATACCACAATTAGTTGTTGATACCATTCTCGTGATGAGGTCACAATAAGTTTGTGATGTCACAATAGGTTCATGATGTCAGAGTGGCATGGTATATCTCAATTGTCATTGACAATGAATATATGAGTTCAAAAAGGGACTGTAATGTCTCCAAAGGCATGTGTTGTTACAAATGTGATGCCGTTCTAACAGCTTTGTGATGTCACAATGTGACATAATGGTCATGATCTCTGGCATTATGATGTCATAAGGATTTCTGATATCATATGTCATACCAGAAATATGAGATTGAAAACAGATTATGAGCTCACAAAGACCCTATTATATGACGATGGCAGCATGTCACAAAACTTACAAGGACAGGACTGGTTGTGATGGCACAGCAGGTGAATGATATCACAATGGCAATGTGAAGTCACAAAGGATTGTGATATCACAATGGTTATATGGTCAAAATGGATTTCTGAAACAGAGTGAATTCACAGAATAGGCCTTCACACTGTTAAGTCATAACAATGTCACTGTGATTTATAATGCTATGATGCCATTATTGTTTGGTGATGTCACAATGAGCTGATGGTGTCGTAATGACAATTTGAAAGTCACTGATGATTTATGATGTTACAATGGTTTTGAGGTCACATTATGTTTCTGATATCAACATACATGTCAAATTTGAAATAGAATGAAAAAGCCGGGCACCAGTGGCTCACGCCTGTAAATCTAGCTACTCAGGAGGTTGAAATCTGAGAATTGCAGTTCAAAGCTAGCTCAGGCAGGAAAGTCTATGAGACTCTTATCTCCAATGAAAATCACTAGAAAACCAGAAGTGGCTCTGTGGCTCAAGCGAAAGGGTGCTCAACTTGAGCTGAATAACAGAGACAGCTCCCAAGCCCAGAGTTCAAGCCCCATGACAGGAAAAAAAAGATTAAAAACATGCATTCATAATGTTTTTATAACTTCACAATGGCAGTGTAATCTCATAATTCTATCTTGTCATTGTAGATTTGTGATGTCAAATGTAGTTGATGCTGCCATAATGACAATATTATGTCATACTCGTGATGTCACTAAAGGTTCGTGGTGTTACAATGGCATGTTTGATATCAATTGTCAGTTCATAATGAGAGTATAGTTACCCAAAGGGACTGTGATGTCATAAAGGCCATGTGTTTTTTTCAAAAGTGCTAAGAGGTCCTAATAGGTTTGAGATGTCACAATGTGATAGTGATGTCAAATGGCAATGAAAGCTCACAAGGGTTTTGTGATGTCACATTGGTAATGAAATCAAATAATTTTGTGAAGTCACATCTAATAATCACATGTCCAATTTCAGGTGCTACTATTTCACAATGAGGATATCAGTTCATAGAAGAAAACTGAAGTATAAAAGGCTATGAATTTTCTAAAATGCTATGAAGACACAGTAGGTTTTTGAAAACACAGTGGAACAGTGACATCACAATGGCAATGTGATGTTGCAAAATGATGACTTAACAATGGTTTGATATCACAATTGGTGATGCCACACTGGTGATGAGTTTACAAGAGGTGTGTGTTGTCACAATGGGTTGGTGATATCAAAATGACACATGTGATCTCAATTGTCATTAACCCACAATGAATATATGAGTTCACAAAGGGACTGTAATGTCTCCAAAGGCATGCATTGTCACAAAAGTGATGAAGTCCTAACAGGTGTGTGTTGTCAGAATGTGACAAAATGCTCATAACATCTATCAGTGTGAAGTCACCATGATCAAGATGTCACACTGGATTCGGCTATCACATTTCATACCTGGATTGGGTATGAGAGGATTGGAATTTCACATTGGGTTAGTGATATCACTATGGAAATGTGGGGTCATGAAGGGATTGTGCTACCACAATGGCTATTAGATCACAATGTGTTTCTACTATAATAGGTTTGTGCTGTCACAATTGGTTGGAAATGTCACAATGGCATGCCGGATCTCAAATGTCATTAACTCACAATGAGAATATGAGTTCACAAATGTACTGTGTTGTCTCCAAAGTCATGTGTTGGCACAAATGTGATGAAGCGCTAACAAATTTGTGAGTTCACAATGTGACACCACGGTCTTGATGTCTATCAATGTGATGTCACAATGTTTATGTCAGAGTCTATTTCTGATATCATATGTCATACCTGAATTATTATGCATTTGAAAACAGATTATAAGCTTACTAAAGACCTAAAATGTCCTAATGGCTGCATATCACACAAGTTATGACTAAAAATTCATGATCTTTGAAGCTTAAGATTCTTTCTTTGAAATTGTATCCTCATTGTGAGCTGGTAGAAATTGAAATAGGACATGTCATTGCGATATTACAAACTCATAATGACATCACAAATGCATTGTGACCTTATCACCACTGTGATGTCACAAAACCATTGTGACATCACGTTGCTGTTGTGCCTTCACAATCACATTGTGACATCACAAAGCTATTGTGAACTCTTGAGATGTACAAGTCGTTATGTTGAAAACAAACTTTACAACATTCATGAGGAGGGGGGAGGGGGAGCGGGGAGGATTGGGTGGGGGTGAGGGGGATGATGGCAAGGGATGGGAAGGGTAAACAAGGGAGGAGGCTACAATGCTTGGTAAGAAATGTACTCATTATCTTGCCCATGTAATTGTAACCCCTCTGTACAGTATTTTCACACAAAAAATACATGAAAAAAAACCACATGACTTCTGTGGCATCACAGACCCTTTGTGTACCCATATCTTCATAGTGAACTATTGAAAATTGTTATCACACATAGCATTGTATCATCACAAATACTTTGTGCAATAATTATGACTGAAATCACATTGTCATCATGACACCACCATTCATTGTGACATCACCAAACCCCAATGACACCATACCATATTTTTCTTTTTTTTCTTCTGTGAGTTTTTTATTGCAAATATATTGTACAGAAGGATTACAGTTACATGAGCAAGGTAATGAGTACATATCCTATCAAACATTGCTGCCTTGACATCACATTGTCATTTTCATGTCATAGACCTATCATGAATGCCAATTCTTTGATTTCATTCTATCTCAAATGTGCCATCTACGTTGATATCAGGAAACCATTGTGAACTCAAAACCTTTGTGACATCTAAATCTCTCTGTCACAGCTCATTGACTTTGTTATATCACTAACCCAATGTGACATCAAATACCTCTCCTGTTCTCATAATTTTGTGACATGCCATTGTGATATCTTAGGCCCTTTGTGAGTTGAAAATCTGTGTTCAACCTCATATTTCAGATATGACATGAGATATCTAAAATACAGTGTAACATCATAATATCACACCGCTGGACATCATAACCATTGTGCCACTTTGTGACATCTCAGACCTGTTAGTTCTTCACCTTTTTGACTACATATGCTTTGCTGACATCAGAATCTCTTTCCAAACTAATATACTCAGGGTGTGTTAATGACAATTGAGGTCCCACATGCCATTGTGCCATCACCAACCCCTTGGGACATCTCAAATCTATTGTGACCACCTCATCAGTATTGCATCACCAATTGTGACATCAAAACATTCTTATAACATGATGGTGAGATATCACATTGTCATTGTGAAATCACTGTCCCATTGGGTTTTCACATAGTATGCCCTCATACTATGGAGCTTCTTCTATCACCTGGTATCCTCATATTGAATTATGAGTCATTGAAATTTGATATATCATTCTGATATTACAAACAAACTCTGACATCACAAAATCATTGTGACCTCATCACCACTGAGACATCAAAAACCCACTGGGATATCTCATTTCCATTGTGGCATTATGGATAACATGGTGCCATCCCAAATCTATTATGTCTTCTTACCACCTTTGAAAACACACATGGCCTCTGTGACATCACAGAACCTTTTTGTATCCATATCCTCATGGGGAACTAATGGAAACTGACATCAGAAATACCATTGAAACATAACAAATCCTTTCTGACATAATCATAATTGTGACATCATGTTGCCATTATGATACCATCAGCTCATTTTGACATGTAAAACTACAATGACATCATAGCATTGTAACATCACATTGTCATTCTGTTGTCATAGACACATTGTGTTTGCCTATTATGTTATTTGATTCTATTTCTAATGTGGAATGTCAGTTGATACCAGAAATCCATTGTGAGTTCATGACCCTTGTGATATCACGATGCCTTACTAGCATCACATTGCCAGTGTGATGTCACAATGCCAAATTGATGTCAAAAAGGGATTTTGATGTGACAATGGTTATGACATCACAATGAGTTTCTGATATCAACCCACATGTCACATTTCCAATACAATTAAATCACAGATTTGGCATTCATAATATGACAATGATCTCACAATGACAATGTCAAATGCTATGCTGTCATTATCATTTCATGAAGTCACCATAAGCTAAAGATGTCATAACAACAGTATAAAGTCACACTGGTTATGATGGCATACAGTGTTTATTTTCTGACAATGATTATGAGGTCACAATGTGTTTCTGATATCAACTGATATGCCACATTTGAAATAGAATGAAATCACAAGATATGCATTTACAATGTGTCTATCACAGCAAAATGGCAATGCGATGTCATAATGCTATGATGTCACTGTAGCTTGGTGATGTCACAATGAGCTGATGGTGTCATAACGACAGTCTGATGTCACACTGGTCATGTCATAAAAGGTTTATGATGTCACAATGGCATGTCAGATATTAATTGCCATTAGTTTATAGTGAGGATATGAGAATGAATTCACAATGACATATACAAATGAACTGTGGTTAAACAAAGGCCATGTATTTTGTCAAAAGTGTTAAGGTTGCTAACAGCTTCTGGTTTTCAAAGTGTAAATGATATAAAAATGGGTTAGTGATGTCAAAACTAGTTTGCAATATCACATTTTATTTCAATTTTCAATTGCTACAAGTTCACAATGATACAAGTTTACGGAAAGAGCTTGATGTCTGAAAGGCTATAATTTTCTAATGTGTGATGAGATCATAATAGCTTTGTGAATGCGTGATGGTTCAGTAATATCACAATTGCAATATGATGTCAAATTATAATGTCATAAGAGTGTTTTTTTTTCGCCATCATAAGAGTGTTGTTATGTCACAATTAGTTGGTGATGTCATAATAGTGATCAGTTCAAAATAGTTTTGTGATGTTGTAGTGTGGTGATGTGGCAATGGCATTCCAGACCTCAATTGTCATTAGCTCATAATTAGTATATGAGTTTTGAATGGGATTGTGAGGATTCCAAAGTCATTTGTTGGCACAAATGTGATGAAGACAGAACAGATTTGTGATGTGACAATGTGACACAATCTAGCAGTGTGATGTCACAGTATTCATAATATCACAGTACATTTCTAATATTTAATACCTGAAATAATATGAGGTTGAAAATAGATTGAGCTCTCAATGGGCCTAACACAGTGGCAACATGTCACAAAACGTATGAGGACAGGACATGTTTGAGTTGTCACAGTTGTTTAGAGATATCAGAATGGCAATGGTATATCACAAAGGGGTTGTCTTGTCACAATGGTTATGAAGTCAAAATGTGTGTTTGATATGAACCCACGTTTGAAATAAAGCGAAATCACATAATAGGCCTTCATAATGTATATATGTGGTCACAATGACAATGTGGTGTCATAGTGTTATGATATCATTACAGATTTGTGATGTCACAATGACCTGATGTTGTCATAATGACAATGTGATGTCACACTAATGATTATATTGTAAATGCTTTGTGATACTGACCTGATGTTGTCATAATGACAATGTGATGTCACACTAATGATTATATTGTAAATGCTTTGTGATATTACAATAGCATATCTGATCTCAATTGATATTTTACAATGAGGATATGGATACACAAAGGGACTGTGATGTCACAAAGGCCATGTGTTTTTTCAAAGTGGCTAAAGATGTCATAATGAGTTTGGATGGTATCAAGGTGATTGTAATGTCACAATAGCAATGTGATATCAAAATGGCTTTGTGACGTCACATTGGTGATGAGGTCAAAATGAACAGGACAGGTTTGTCATGTCAGGTTAATGATATCAAAATGGCACTGTGATGTCACTAAGGGATTTTCATGTCACAATGGCTTTGAGGTCACAATGAATTTATCATGTCCACCAATATTGCTAGCTTGTAATGGAATGAAATCACAGGACTAGGAATACACAATATATCTATAATGTCACTGTGACCTATAATGTCATATTATGATATTTAATTTAGTGATGTCAAAATGCCATGTCTAATCTTATTGGTAATTAAATTACCATGAGGATTCCAAAAGTTGCTATGTGCTGAGTCCTTCAAACGGCACAGTGTGCTGAATCCATTACACAGGGTTGTTTGTGCTTCTCTTTTTAAGTGTGCTGTGTGCTGTCATCCCAAAAGATTCAATGTTATGAGTCCTTGACAGGACAATCTCACACACACACACACAAACAAACATGGAGCATTGCCTTGCACCTGCTTGGTGTGTGGGGTGGATGGAAAAGAGTCTCCCCCAGTGGTTGGGCTGAGGGGATCTTGAGTTGCTGTGGTTGGGGGGGAAGCCCTGACCTGAGGTGAGGCTGCTTCTGCCATGGCCTGGTAGCTTAGGTCAGAGTCAGTGCAGCACAAAACCAGGGGTGGGGGCATGACCTACTTGCGGAGGGGGTGTGACTGAGGGAGGACAGGGCGTGGCTGAAGGGGCACATAGTTGCTGCAGCCAGGGGCACATGGTAGCTGGCATACTTGCACAGCAGTGGCTGGGCATCCTGGGTGAGAAGTGGGGTCAGAGAGAGAGAGCAGAAATGAGCAGGCACATGCACCAGGGGGTGGCAGCGTCAATGGCTGTCCTCTGCTGCTGTAGGAGCACAGGTCTGAGCCAGGAGCACAGAGGACACAAAGCCAGCACAGCAGGCACATCCCTCTCACAGCCCTAGGGGGGCTCAGAGGCCAGGTAGGCCCTGAGTCCAAGGCCCCTGCACCAGGAGCTCAGCTGTGGAGGGGGCAAGCTCAGCCCTGCCACCTGCCTTCCCCTGCCCTGGCCACTTCTCCTGACCTCCCCGTAGCACCGCTTTTGAAACATGTTGTTGCCAGCTTGGACCTGTGACTCCTCTTGGAGTCATCCAGCGATGGTGCACCCCTGGCCTCCTTGAGGCCCTAACTCAGTCCCGGTACCCAGTGGAAGCCCTGCAGGTATGTAACTCACGACCTCAAATCTACCCCCCACCCCCCACGGACACAGACCCATGACTCCTCCCTCCCCTCTTGTGTCCCAAACGTGCCTCCCCAAAACCAGGCAGGGCTGCCCTGACTCTGCCACAAATGTGCCCCAAGAGTGTGGGGTGGGGAATGGATGTTGATCCTGGGATCCCACCCCCAATCCATAATGGGAAGTGTTCCAGGAAAAGGGCAGATGCAAGGATGGGTGAAGAGGGGGGCACCACTGAACCCCTGGCCTAGAGCAGTGGGAGCCACAGAGCCATGCATCTGCACCCTTCCTTTCCCTGGGGGGAACCTGGTGGCTTTAGTCAGAGGTGGGGAGCAACACCTCCACACCTGCCTTCTTGGGATTTTTCCTTTTTTCTGGATGTGGGGGGTATTGGATGCAGAAGAGAGCCCCCCCCCACTTCTGTGTGAGCCCTTGTCTTTTGTGCTTGGTCACCCTTTCCCCTGAGGAAGAGCCCACTAGGGAGGTGAGGGCACTAGGGGTCAGATAGAAGGTGAATGTCTGGGAAGAACATGCCCCTCCAACACATGTATACCCTGCCTGTCCCCCCCCCCCACACTCCTGTTGTCAATAGCACTCACAGGGTGATCTCATTTCCCATCTCTGCCACCATCTGCTGGTGCTCCAGGACCATCTGGTTTTCTCATCCTCCCAAGAATCCACCAAGTCACCCAGAAGCATCTAGGCTGGAAGTAGGAAGTTCATCCATGTATGTAGCCTTTAGGACCCCATCCATTTCCCCAACCCTGCCCCCCACCCCGGGTCAGACACTTCTCTGGGGGCACCATGACCTCCTGTTTGTTTTCAGTCCAGGCTCTGAAGTGTCACTTTTCTCAGGAATCCTTCACTCAGAGTCCTGGCCTAGGGTTTTGGTGAATAGGGAGTCAAAGCTAGTTATTCCCAAGGGAAAGGGAGAGGCAAGGTGGTTCAGCATTATTAGAGCGGTGCTTCCATGGGTCCAACCCCTGGTCCTGACAAGGGAACTCCCGTACTCCAGCTTGTATATTGTCACAGATGAGGAACCAACAAACTCAGGAGGGGCACTATTCTGAGTCTATGTGTGAGTATGTGTGTGTGTGTGTGTGTGTGTGTGTGTGTGTGTGTGTGTGTGTGTGTGTGTGTCTGTACACGCGTGCGCGTGTGTGGCATGAAAGAGAGAGAGAGAGAGAGAGAGAGAGAGAGAGAGAGAGAGAGAGAGAGAGAGAGAGAGAGAGAGAGAGAGAGAGAGAGAGAGCGAGAGAGAGAGAGAGAGAGCCTGACTGTGCTCAGCTGAATGATCAGTTGCAAATTGCAGGTGCTGCATGGATGAATCTACAGTCACTGTTCTGGATTTGTGTGTGTGTGTGTGTGTGTGTGTGTGTGTGTGTGTGTGTGTGTGTGTGTGTGTGTGTGTATGTGTGTGTGTGTGTGTGTGTGTGTATTTGTTGTTCTTTTGCATCAATGCCAAGTATCAGACCAGCCATCATTTTTGTTTTCACCTTCACTGTTTCATGGCTCCTTTGGGGAAGATTTCAGTAGACATTCCTTTCTACCTATCTCTTCCCCCTTTCCTATAGCCCACATTTGCTGCTTGGCCTGCGTGGGTCTCCCCTAGGAGGCCTGTGTGAACTACAGACCAAAGTGGACACCTTCTGTCTTAAGCCTGAAGGCTTGTGAGACGAGTGTGTCCATTTCCGCACTCTTCCAGCCAGACAGTCTGCTCTCATTTGTATAGTTGGAGCTAATTCAAGGGTTGGGAATGTGTCTGCCAATTGTAATTAGGGAAGAGATGGAGGGGGGGATTAGGGCAAGGGCTGTGAAGTTAGGAGGGTCTGGGAAGTGGTGAACGGTGTGACATTGCAGATGGTTCACCATTACCGAGGATGACAGGCCAACCTTACCCAGGGCATTAACAGTGTCCACGGGGATCTGGGCAGGGTGCCCTGGCACCCCACTGATGGTGTGGATTCCCTCCTAGGGGAGTGCACTGGTAGGAAGTCCTCCCTGGAGTCCTGCAGACTATAATCTGTCTCCTGCCTGTGCTGTTTCCAGCTGGGCAGTGGTAGGCAAGTGCATTCCCTTTGCTGGAGTCTGCTCAGTATCAGGCCATGGCAGTTAGCTAAGGCTTGCTGAATGTCAGTTTCTGTAACCTGCCATGAGCTCTCTGGAAAGAAACGGGGACCTCTAACTTTGGAACCATTTAAGTTTGATTGGGACAACTGAAATGTCACCTTTTGCAGGGTTTTTTCTTGAAGCTGGCATTTTCCACTAACGCCTGGGATTATGGGTCAAATTAGACGGACCATTTCAGCCAACAATCAATGATGTTCAAAGTATCACAAGCAGAGTTCCCAAGCCAGATGGTCTCCTGCTATAAACGTCTTGACTTGATTGCTTTTATCCGGCAGCTGTTGATTCTCCTCTGACTCTCTCTAGTGTGAACACAACAATTGAGTGAAGGGTTAAATTATTTGAGGCAGTGACCATTTGTTGATTGTTTCAGAGCAGAGCAACACGTGGTGCTAAACCACCTGGTTGTGTGCCTTTATAAGACCTGTAAATCCTTAGCTCGGGGCTCTCCTCCTGTGCTCCACTGTGCCAAAATGTAGGATGAGGCCTGAGCTGCAGCCCATTTACATAAAACAGCTGTATAGTCTTACTCTCGTTGGTCTTCTTGGTGGGGGTCCTCTGACCTAGACATAACATTGAGGATGTCATGGGGAGCAGAGATTTTGACCTCACCATCCTTAGCCTGCCAGCTGTGAGTAGAGAGGATTCTCAGCACCTATACTGGACTCTGGGAAATTCAGAAACCCAAGATGCCTCGAGGATCCTTTCTCTGCAACATGAAACTTGGGTGCTAGATGTGGTGGGCCATCCTAGCTGGCCCCAGGGTTAGGAAAGTAGGCCCCTTGAGCCTGGCCTTCAGCTCATGGCACCTTCATTCACTCCTGAGTGGGGAATTGAGTGCGACAGAGCTGGTCAGCCACTGGCCAGAGATCTTAGAAAAGAAAGGCATCCCAGAGGCCCCGGAATCCAGCGAGTACACAGTGGATCACGTCTTCAGAGCCAAAACAGTTAAGTTCGCTGGCACCAAGAGGGTGGAGGGAGAACTGTGGGAGAGCTACATCAGGCTTTGCCCCACACACCAGGATGCTTACCTGAATAGGATGGGACTTTTCTGTAGAATTTTTGTATTCAGATGCTCATTTATTTTTCCACAAATAGTTAAAATGTGTGCCAGGCTCTGGAGGGGTCATAGACAATGAGTTTCCAGTGCTGGTTCTACAGCACATGAAGAAACCTTGGTTTGAGCTGGATGCCAGTGATTCATGCCTGTCATCCTAGCTAAATAGGATGCTGTGATGGGAGGATCGATGCTTGAGGCCCAGGCAGGAAAGCCTATAAGACTCTTATTTCCAACTAATTACTAAAAAGAAAACACCAGAAATGGAAGTGTGTCTCAAGGAGTAGTATGTTGGCCTTGAGTAAAAAGGCTCAGGGACAGCACCGAGGCTCCAAGTTCAAGGCCCAGGATGGAGAGAAAGGAAGGAAAGAGAGAAAGAGGAGGGAAGGCTGGATGGAGAAAAAGAGGAAAGAAAGGAAAAAGGGAGAACTTGTGAGCCTTGGATTGGAGTCCCTGGATCAAGAGAGCCAACCATTCACAATCTATGTGGGGACAATTTCAGAGCCTAAAGCCAGTATGTAGGACCAAGCTACTGACACCTCCACACCGTTCTGACATCCAGGAGCTGTGTGTTAGCCGACTGCAGAGTGAAGCAACCTCGGGTAGACACTAGGACTCAGGGTGGCTCAACAGGTTTCAATCATCCCTGGCGCCAATGAGTTTATTTTCTGGTCATATAAGAACAAGCTGTCCAAGGGCTAGGGATTTATTGGTGTGAGGGAGTGTTGGGGGGGGTCAAAGGATAAGCAGGAAGATGAAGAGGGATGGCGATCACAGGTCAGGAGTGTCAGTATATTGGAGCCATGACTTCACCTGACATCCTAGACCAAAAGCGATAGAGCCTTTGACCCAGCCACACTGCTATTAAGAGTCCTGGCACATTGGGTTCACCATTGACCACCTGGCTATCGTCCACTGCAGGATGCCTGTGCAGTACACCCTTGGGGACTGGGACTTTCCAGGGCTCAATCTGAAGTTGACACCCACCGCCCTGTTCTTTCCTCCACCAGAGACAGAAGTAAGCTGGCCACTAGCAAAGGACAGCCAGGGAATGAGGGTGGGAGTAAGGAGCCTAGTTTCCCCAGACTTCCTCAAGGGCACTCTAGGACCCCGCGATTGCCATTCTCAGAGGCAGAGATGGGTCTCTTTCCTGGCTCAGCCTTTAGTCTAGATGGCAGATCTGGGATTCAGAGAGGGCATACTGAAGGTGGGGCAGGTTTGGATAGAGGCTGGTGGGAAAACCAGAGGCACTGGTCTCTGAGCAGGGTTGTTTCTTTGAGGATACTCATAACCCAGGAACATTCCTGAGATAGATCAGCCCTTTTCTCCTTCCTGAGAGGGACCTAGAGCCCTTAAGTCTGTGTCCCTTGGCAGAGAAATCCTTTCATTCCCACATCCTGTGGTTGGATAACTAGACCTCACCTCCCTACCCAGTGTAGAGGCAGGCCAGTGAGAGATCTTGAGTCTTTGATAAGGCCAGGGGATCCCGAATATGCGATTGTATTTGAACATCCTAACTTGGTGCATGGTAAGTTCCATCTAAGATTACCATGATATAGGACATCGAGTCTAGAGAATCAGAGCAGGATGGGGTCTGTTCTGGGAGTCTTGAGTATTATGTGTGAGCTTTCAGCTCCCGTATGTCCACCTGCTTCCCTTTCGTGGGTGGGTCTTTGCTAGAAAAAGCTTGAAACTAGGGACTGGGTCCTATCCCTTGTCATTTATACTCAAAGCTAGCACTCTACCATTTGAGCCACAGCTCCACTTCCAACATGCAAGGCAAGTGCTCTACCACTGAGCCACCTTCCTAGCCCCCTCATATTTTTTAAAAATATTTTTAATGAATTTATATTTATTTTGTCAAGCGCAGGGCTTGTAATCAGGTTGTGACAACTCTGCCTCACCCTCGATCACTTTAGGCTGGGGTGCAGTCACTGGATGCACAACCAAACCTGGATTCCTGGGCCCCAAAGACTGACAGGAAAATAAATAAATAAAACAACAGAAAAAATAAAAACGGGAAACTTGCAGAGGTCTGCCAGTTTTACATTTGTTTTCTTTGTGAGGTGACCATCTTGGGTGTGAATAGCATGGCTGCACACTGTTTGTCACCTGGCATTGCTGAAGGCTGGTGGGCTACCAGGTAAGGCCAAAACTGCAACATAGGCCCTGTGTTTGAAGACCGGTCCTGACCCCTACCAATGGAAGAAGATACTAAGGGTCTCGTTCCTATTCATAGGAATACTGATGGAATGTTATGAATGTCAGGGTTGAATTAGATGTTCCTGAATGATAATACTATAAAATCAGACAGAGTGATTTTAGGAAGCCGATGGATTTTAGTGAATAATTTTGAACACTTCAAAAGAATACTATTAATTACATGGACACAATAGTTTCCAGACAGTGGTTGATTTAATTAATAATTCATTAAGGATGAAAACAATAATATTAATTACATAGGGGCATAAAAAATACCCAAGAATTGGTAGGAATGTAGTCTGTATAACTGAAGAATGTATAGACATCTCTGGCACTCTATAAAGATCTATATTTATTTGTGGACTACCATCTGCACGTCAATCTGTTCTTATTTTTTCAACACCTGGGGCTCAATCTCAGGTGCTGGGAACTGCTTGTCATCTCCATATACCCCAGGCTGTCCGTGCTGACACTCACTCATTCATAAATTGGATCTTGTAGGCTGTGAGTTCAGACGCCAGCACTCACAAAAATTGAATCTTGGAGTAAGAAGCCCATGGTGACATATGTTTTCCTTTTCTGTGAACGTCCTGTGTGTCATACATAGGCAAATCTATATCACATGTAGTAAATGTAATAAATATTCCATGTGTAATAACAGTCAATAATATAAATGGTAAATAAATGAATAAAACAAAAAATAAAATGAATAACTACACTAAGCGGAATATGGAATCAATATACAGGGCTCAATCTCAGGGCCTGGGAATTTCCTGGCAACTGTATTGGCTAGAGACTGTTATGCTGACAGTCACCCATTCATAAATTGAGTCTCCTAGGGCCTGAATTTAGATCCCACCACTGCCAAAAATGTAATTGTGGAGTGAGAAGCCAAGCATGACACATGTTTAATTTTAAGTGCTTCAGTGATAGGTAGGATGTATAATTCAGATGCAAATCTATATACTATGTAATAGGATGTCATAAATGTAATAAATGTCATAGCTACAATAATTTTCACTACAATTAATGATAAACAGATTCAATTGGTAGTGAACCATTCTAGGATAAAATTAGATGCAATAATTATAGGACTTGGATTACATTTAATTAATATTATATTAAGCATTAACAGAATAAAATTTTCATGGAGACATAATTAAATGCCTAATAATTGGTAGTAACACATGATGCATAATTTAATAATATATAGACATATGTCTCATTCTATAAAATATGTAATTATATGTGTGGATGTATGTACATATATGATAATGACAAGATATTTAGTAATTATTAATGCTTTATTAATTGTTAACTGGGACACATCAATAGAGGCATAATTTAATAACTAATAATTGGTAGTAATATTATCTATAATTTACTAATATACAGACATCTCTCTTTTTGTGTATATAATATTTATATATAGCTATGTCTATTTATACCTTGTTCACTCCTGGGGCTGGGTGGGTGAGTGCTCGCCTGGTAAGCACGAAGTCCTGGGTCTGATTCCTCAGTGCCACATACATAAACAGAAAACCCAGGAGTTCTGGTCTTTCAATTAATTCAGTGCTACCCCGGGGTACAAATGCTTAGGGACAGTGTCTGAGCCCCTACTCAAGTCACAGGACTGCTGCCACAAAAAGGTAGAATGTTCTAACTGCAAAATCACAGAGCAAGCTAGGAGTCTGGTGTTGACAGCTGTCATCTAACCTGACTTAGGCAGATATAAACTGCTGCAACACAGCTCCATGGATTACTCCCGTCATCCTGGCTTACCCTGGCTTAACTCTGACATCCTGACAGGAAGTCTGCTACACACTTTGAAATGTGGTTCGAAGTGGTAGAGCTCGAGCCTTGAGCAAATGTTATTAGAACAGTATCCCAATGTTTTGAGTTCAAGCCCTATGGCTAACTCCACCCCCCAAAAAAAACACCCCACTAAACCATTAGATGTGAACTTGTGTGGTTTGTGAAATGTTCCTCAAAGAATGGTGATACTAATGAAAGCACCCTAATTCTAATAACAGCTTGTGGAATAGAGCTATGTACTGAGTCCTTCATAGGGTGCTCTGTGCTGAGTCATTCACAAGGTGTAGTGTGTTGAGTCCTGCACTGGGTGCGGTCTGCTGTCTTTCGCAGGATGCTGTGTGCTGAGTCATGCAGAGAGCCATGGGCTGTATCCTGCACAGGGTGCATTCTTTCATTGGGTCCTTTTAAGAGCTCCACAACTGAGATGATTATGCAGACAAGAATATTGACGCTCAGATATGTCCCCATGGCAGGGACAAAATTGTGTATTTCTGAAGACTAGTGAGTTTTATCCTGCAGAAAATTTTTTGTCTGTTTTTTCACAGTCGTGAACCTTGAACTTGGGGCCTAGATGCTGACCCTTACCTCTTGGGCTCATGGCTAGCACTCCACCACATGGAGGCAAGGACCCCCTTGCAGCAGAAGCCATGGACTAGGGGCCAATAGCTGAGGTCTGTCATCCTGCCTTCTCAGGAATATGAGATCTGAGGATGTGGGTTCCAAACTATCCCAGACACAAAAGGTCCTATGAGACTATTATCTCCAATTTACCACTAAGAAACCTGAAGTGGAAGCTGGATGCTTGTGGCTCATGCCTGTCATGCTAACTACTCAGGAGGATGAGATCTGAGGATTATGGTACAAAGCTAGCCTGGGCAAGAAAGTCTTTGAAACCCTTAGCTCCAATGGACCACCAGAAAACCTGAAGTGATGCTTTGGCTCAAGTGATAGAGCATAGAGCACAAGACATGAGATGAAGAGCTCAAGGACAGGACCCAGGCCCAGACTTCAACTCCTGCAACAATTAAAAAAGACAGAAACAAACTAACAAACGTGAAGTGGAGGGCTGGGAAGGTGCCTTAGGGGTAGAATGCACTGTATATATGAAACCATGGTTTGATATCTCAGGAACACATCACTAAAAAAAAGGCTGAAGTGGCTCTGTGGCCCAATTGGGAGAGGGCTATCCTTGTAAAAAAGTAACTAGGTACAGGGCTGAGTTCCAGCTCCAGGTCTGGTGTATGTGCACTTGCACACGGACACACACACACACACACACACACACACACACTCACACACACACACAAACACACACACACACACACACACATGCATACACACACAGACACAAACACACACAGAGACCAGAAGTGGTGACACAAAATGGTAAAGCACTGGGCTTCTGCACTGACCTCATGGTCAACATACATGCCCTGTGTTTAACCCCAAAACCTAGTCACCCAGGGCCCAACTAGGAGAGGTCAAAGGTTTCAATATCTGATAAGCTTTACCAGCCCTAGATGACAGGAAGCTTTGTGATATTAGACATGTGCTTGGATTTCCCAAGCTTCCAGAAACCTAAGAGAGGCATCATAGACCCATACTCTCCAGCAATGAAACATTTCATTAGGTTCAGTGCCCTAGTTGTCTGCTAGAAGGACTCCTGAATTATATTGATTACTGTATCTGAACACCAGAATACCGTCTCACAAAGGCAGGATAAGTGCACAGGACTTGGCCTGCCACTGGGGGTGGCACAAATGAAGGCTTCCTGTCAAAACAGAGCACTGGGGAGAGAGATCCCTTGGGGTACAAAAAGACCTTTTTCTCCTGACCTGCAGAGCCTGCCCACACTCATCATCACTAACTGACAGAGATGGAGTTGTTTGTTATACAGCTGAACAGGTGTGAGGCCATGTGTGGGCATTTCCAGACAATGAGAGAGATTTCCTCCAGCAGGCCTGGGATGGAGAGAAACATTCAGGCTACACTGGACCAGTGATGGTAGCCCTGGAACATGCACTGTGATGAAAGCAGTCTCTGTGTTATGAAAACATTCTATTGAATACAAATTTCCTAGCTTAGTGTCAATCATCATAAAGTGGAGGTTCACTTGTAGGAATACATTCATACATACCAAAAGACATGGAGGTACAGGTTCTTTATGAGGGGGCAGGTCCTGGGGTTGAACTATGAGCCTAGGCATTTTCACTGAGCTACTTTTGCTCAAGGGTAGTGCATTAACCTTGAATCACAGCCCCACTTCTGGATTTTTCTGTGATCCCTTAGAAATAACTTTGTCATAGACTTTCCAATGCTGGCTGGATTCAAACTCACATTCTGTACATCTCAGCCTCCTGAGGAGCTGAGATTACAGTGAGAAGTCACTGGCACCTTCTTTCTTTTCTTCTTCATTTTTTAATCTGGACATTCTGACTTCTTAACAGGGTCATTCCAATGGTTTGAATTTATAAGTAAACTACCCAGTGTTATTTGCAGCTGCTTTATCTGAGAAGGATTTTCTCTCCTCATCTTTTCCTCTGGTCACAGGTTTGAAGCCAAAAGTGAGGAATGAGTGTCACAAGATTGAGGAGCAAATGTCCAAAGGACATGACAGTTCTGTCACTTAGCATTGAGCTGCAGTGAATTTACTGTCTCAGAATGAGAAGACCAAAGTTTGGAGCGATCCTCATACTGTCTGCATTGCTCCTTTTGCCTATAAAATGATCTAATAATTATGATTGTTTTCTGTCTCCAACCTTAACTATCTAGAACACACTAGAAGCATCTACATGTTTCTGTTTTTCTCTAGTACCTCCTGAGATTTAGACTAAGGGTTTGTGTGGAGGAGCTCCTTGGTGAATCCCTGAGGAAAGCTGCTTGAAGTCTCCTGGGGAGATCGCAATTCAAAGTCCGCCCAAACAGGAAAGTCTGTGAGACTGTGATCACCAATAAACCACCAGAAAACCAGAAGTGGAGCAGTGGCCCAGAGGGTAGAGCTCCAGCTTTGAGAGAGAAAGCCGAGCAGGTGACACAGCCTAGACAGGAAAGCCTGGGAGGCACTTATGTCCAATTAATGACCAGATGGCTGGAAGTGGACCTGTGGTGGTGGCAGCCTCAGCCTTGTACAAAACAGCTGAGGAACTCATTGGGCCCTGGGTTTAAGCACTGAGAAGGCTACAAAAATATTTTTAAAAAAGGGAAGGTCAAGTTTATGTATCAGTTCAATATGTACTTATGTGTGTATATTACTTCCCTGAGTGCAAACAGACCATATGCAATGCTTCTCCTTTTATTTACTGGTTCATTTTTCAGATATGCTCATTGTGCGTACTGCACCGTTCTCTACATTTCAGGCCCATGGCTTTCCTCTTCCAGGGTTCCAGGGCGGTGTCCTTATATGATGCACACTTAAGCTCTCAGCAGTCTTTATTTACATTTTATTATGAGGCCAATGCAGGAACAGTTACAAATCAGGGAGGGGAAGACAAGATACAGTTTTGTAGGAGTAACTATTATACAGACAATTAAACTTGGGAACATAAAATGGTAGCATACTTATGTAAAACCTACCATTAAGAAAAAGATGAGGGTACTGGGAATGTGGATTACTGAGAGAGAGCTTGCCTAGCATACAAGAAGCCCTGGTTAGGATTCCTTGGTATCACATACAGGGAAAAAGCCAGAATTGTCTAGATAGATAGATAGATAGATAGATAGATAGATAGATAGATAGATAGATAGATAGATAGATAGATAGATAGATAGATAGATAGATAGATAGATAGATAGATAGATAGATGATAGATAGATAGGTAGGTAGATAGGTATGTAGGTAGATAGATAGATAGATAGATAGATAGATAGATAGATAGATAGATAGATAGATAGATAGATAGATAGATAGATAGATAGATAGATTAACCTGGTCTTGGATGTCAGGAGATATGAAGGTAACATTCCCAGTCATGAGGCCTTCTGCAGTGTGCCAGGCCACCAGCATCACCTTCACAGAACTACAGAGCAGGAAGAATGTCTCTTTCCCACTTCTCAGGCAGCCAAATGCCCCAGAGCCTAGGGCAGAGCCAGGTTTTAACTCAAGTGCTTGGAGACAGAATAGAAAGGGCCCTGCCTCTCCTTGGACTGGGGATTTATATTAATGATGTGTAGAATGAAGGAAGGAGAATGGATTGGCAGAAGCAGAAGAAGAGTATTCAAATCTGAAAGATGGAGAGTCAAGAATCCACTCCCTAAGACCAAAGAGCAGGATTTTTCTACTCTGTTCCTCCCGTCTCCCCCAATAAACTGACTCTATATTGTTTACCTACAGATAGCCTGGGTTTCTCTTCACCTGAGAGAGGAAGGTTAATTAGTTACTGTTTGAAGAGGCTGAGAAAAGCCTGACCCTGGTGTAACTCTAACAAATGTTTCTGGTTTCTCCTCATTACTGGCCATGCCTGGAATGAATGAAGTGGTTTTGCAGCTTACTTCCCTGTTGAGTGGCATCATCTTGGATCTCTCAAGGCTGGGGTGCCATCTCCAGACCCATAGCCGATCCTGAGATCCTAGGCCCAGAGGGCTGTCAGGAAGAAAAGAAAAAGCTGGAAAGCTGAAGAGGGCTGGGTTTTTATGATTTTTTTTCTTTGCACGGTGACCATCCTAGGTCTGAATAACACGGTTCCAAAGTGTACCTGACCTGCCATTGCTGTTTGCTGGTGGGCTCGCAGGAAAGCCATAGACGAATCTGTCAACATTGACTATGGGTTCAAATCCCAGTTCTTACACTAATGGCAGGAGATCACAAGAGACGCATTCCTATGCATAGGAATACCTATTGAAAGTGTAGTTCATGCCTCAGACTAGTCTAAAATTGGATGCAATAATCTTAGAATGCTAATTGATCTTAATTAAAAATTTATTAAGCATGAAAAGAATAATATTCCTTCAATGATGGAATAATAAATACCTAAGAGTTGGTAGGAACGTAGTAGGTGTAATTCAATCATAGATAGACAGCTCTGGCAATCTTTACTAATATATATTTAATTGTATACCACTGTCTGCCTATTCATGTATTCCTGGTTTGGCCAAACCTGGGGGTCAATATCAGCACATGGGAACCATCTCACAGCTTCATTGGCAAGAGGCTGCCATGCTCAAATTCACCCACTCATGAATTGGGCCTGATAGGCCCTCAGTTCAGATGCTAGCATTGGGAGGCATGATGGAGATGCTATATGATAGGATGTAAACAATTTAATAAATGGTTTAGGTGTCATCAGAGTCAATAAAATAAATGGTAAATAAATGAGTAAAACAAGAAATAAAATGAATAACCACACCAATCACAGTATGGACTGAACATCTCTATGGAAGTATAAATCCTACCTTTAAAATGTATATAAGGAGTATTTTTCCAGGCCTGAGGCTTGAATTCAGCCACAGCTATGAGGTGGGAATGGCAGGAGATCCTGAGATACTCATTTCTGGACCTAGAAAGAGTCATGTTATGCTATCGATATCATCCTTGAATGAGTAGTTTTTGCATGATGCAAATAGGAAATGATAGGCAAGAATCATGTGGTATCAATTATTTGTAAAGAAGAGTTGATGAAGCATGACAATAATCATCACAGTCATGAAATGGAGGCATCAGGAAAGATCCAAGAATCTGTACTGACAAGGTAGATTGGATTCCATCACAGGACACCATCTCTCCTACCCTATACAAATATGTACTTATTTGCATACTACCTTCAGCTTATGAATGGATGACTATTATGCTCCCCACTCTCCCCCGTGCCCACCGAGGAGGGGGGTCTTCAATTTCAGGTCTTGGGAACGGCCTAGCTCCTTCGTGGCTCACAGGCTGGTGTGTTCATGTGGACCCATTTGCCAATTGGGCCTACTAGGGCAGGAGTTCAGATCCCAGCATTGCCAAAAAATTCATCTTGATGTCAGAAGCCTATCATTTCACTTGTTTTCCTTTCCTGTGCAAGTCCTGTGTCTCAGCTAGGATGGAGAATGCATGGGCCACCCTGTGGCCATGGGAATAAGTTGTTATCCATGTCAACCCAGGTATATCTGTCATCATATACTCAAGAAAATACACAATACATCCATGAATAGCATAAAAAAGAAAGAGAATAACTACATTCAATGCACGATGCAGTCCACACACGAATGTGAATATATATCTCATGTTCCAATGATGCATTGGGTACTATTTGCGCCTACTTGGTGCTCAATCTCTTCCTGGGAATGGCCCAGCTCCTTAGGGGCTCACAGGCTGGTGTGCTCACCTGGACCCATTGGGCAGTTGGGCCTCCTAGTCTCCGAGTTCGAATCTTAGCATCGCCAAAAAATTACCCTGATGTGAGAAGCCAGTCGTTGCACCTGTTTTTATGTGCTGTGCAAGTTCTGGGTCTCAGCTAGGATGGAGAATGCATAGGCAACTCTGTAATTGCTTGTCAACCAGTTCACCACAGTTATATCTGTCTTCCTATACTCAAGAAAATACAAAATACATCAATGAATGAGGCACAAAATAAAGAGAGTGCCTACACTGAATGCAAGATGATGCCCACCATTGTTTGGAAATATAGATCCTCTGTTTAATTATGAATTTATGTCTATATTGGCCCCAACCAGAGCTCAATCTCAGGTCCCAGGAATGACCTAGCTCCTTAGTGGCTCATAGACTGGTGGGCTCACCATGGCCCATTCAACAATTGGGCCTGCTAGGCCTTGAGTTCAAATTCCAGCACTGCCAATAGATTCATTCTGATGTGAGAAGCTATGGTTGAACATGTTTTCCTGTCCTGTGAATGTCCTGGGTCTCATTGAAGATGGAGAATGCTATATAGGCAACTCTATAGCCATGGCAATAGGTTGTCATCCATGTCAGCTCAGTTATATCTGTCACCATACTCAATAAAATACACAATACATCCTTGAATAAGGCACAAAATAAAAAGAATAACTACACTGAATGCAAGATGCATACCACACCTGTAGGTAAAGAGAGATCTTAATTTTAAAAAAGGTGGGCTTGGTAATTTGTGCAGTGCTGGGGCTTCAAATCAGGCCCTGGACCAGGTCTGGCATTCTAGTCCTCAAGGATGGTGAGCTTCCCCTTCCCCCCACCAGTGCAACAGAGCTACCTAGACCTGAGTTCAAATCCCAGCACTGACAAAAGATTCATTCTGCTGTCAGAAGCCAGTTGTTGCACACTTTTTCCTCTCCTGTGAAAGTCCTGGGACTTAACTAGGATGGAAATGCATAGGCAAACCAATAACCATGGGAACATTTTGTCATCCACGGCAGAACAGTTATATTTGTCACCATACTTTGTAAAATACACAATACCTCCATGAATTAGAGACAAAATAAGGAGAAGAAGTGCACCGAACACAAGATGTGTCCACACATGTATGTCAATATAGATCCTATGTTTAAATTATGAATTTATGACTATAGTGGACCACCCTGGGGATCAATGTCAGATCCTGGGAATGGCTAAGCTCCTAAGTTGCTCACAGGTTTTTGTGTTCACCTTGACTTATTCTCCAATTTGTTCTGCTAGGCCCTAAGTTCAGATCCCAGCACTACCAACAAGTGGATCATGGAATAAGAAGGCAAGTGTGAAACTTGTTTTCCTTTTCTCTGAGTATACTGGGTTCATGTATGATGGAGAACATTTCTACAAATCTAGATGCTCTGTGATCGGATGTCATCAATGCAATAAACGGAATGAGTTTCATCAAAGTACAATCAACAGCAAATAAATCAATAAAACAAAAAATAGAAGGAACAACCACATAAAACATGTATGGACTGAACATTAATAGTTAAGAATAAATCCTAAGTTTACAATGAATATAAATAGTATGTTTTCCAGGGCTGGTGCTTAATTCAGGCCTAGTGAACAAGCCTGTCTTTCTTATTTTCAAGTACGGTGATCTTCCCCTTCATCCACATTGCTGCATATTTACCCAGACCCTGAGCTCAAATCCAAAATTTGGCAGAATAATTAGCGGGAATTGCAAGCCAGGGATTATTTTTTATTTTTTCTTTTCTTTTATTTTCTATGAACAGGGTTTAAACTCAGGTTGTGGCAACTCTGCCTCAGCTTCAATCACCCTAGCCTGGTGTGCACCCACTGGCCCCACAGCAGCTGCTGGAATCCTAGATCCCCAGCCCTTGCCTGGAAAAAATGCATAGAAAAAATGTGGCCTTTTTATGTTTTCTTTCCTTGCAATGTGACCCGCCTGGGTATGAATGACACTGTTGCAAAGGGTTCTTCAACTTGTATTGATGAAGGCTGCCAGACTATCGGGGAAGCCATAGGCCTATGTGGCAACATAGACCCTGATTTTGAATCCCTATCCTGACAGCAACCAATGACAGGAGATACTAAGAAACTGGTGCCCATCCATGGGAATAACAATGGAATGGTGTCAATGTCACAGTTGAATGAGTTGATTGTGAATAATGCTCCTATAAAATTGGACAGTATCATTTCAGGAGGTTGATTAATTTTATATAATATTTATGAAGCATTAAAAGAATATAATTACTTACAGGAATGCAATAATTTCAGGACACTAATTGATTTCATTGATATTTAAGGATGAAAACAATAGCATTAATTATATGGATAAATAATAAATACCCAGGAATTGGTAGGAATGTAATCTGTATAACTGAATAATGTGTAGACATCTCTGACATTCTATGAAGACATGTATTTATTAGCATAATGCCATCTGCATTTCAATCTGTTCTTATTTTGTTAACCCCTGGGGCTCGATCTCAGGTCCTGGGAACAGCCTGTCTGCTCAATTTGCCCCAGGAAAACTTGCTGACATTCACCCATTCATGAATTTGGCCTTGTAGGCCATGAGTTCAGATGCCAGCACTCCCAAACAATGAATCGTGGAGTAAGAAGCTGATGGTGACACGTTTTCCTTTCCTGTGAATGTACTCGGCGTCAGGTATGAAGTAGAATACATATGTAGACCTATATCCTATTTAATCAATGTAACCAATGTTCTTCTATGTTCCATAATATTCAGTAAAATAAATGGTCAATACATGAATACAACAAAAAATAAAATAACTATACTGACACAATATGGAATCAACATATATATATATAAATATAAATCATATATGTAAATTATACATAAATAGGATGTTTTCTAGTACTGGGGATCTATTTCATGCCTAAGGAACAGACTTGAATTTCTTGACTTCAAGGAAGCCAACTTCCCCTTCCCACACAGAGCAACAGAGATAGCCAGACCATGAGTTCAAATCCCAGTCCTGGCCAAAAAAAATGGCACCTTTATAGTATGTGAGGCCCAATTCTTAGGTATTTCATTATGCCTCCATTATATGTCTGTGATTGTTTAAATGCTTCATAAAGTATTAACTAAAATGATCAATGTCATATAATATAATGGTGTATAATTTTATCCTAGTATCATTCAAGGTCTTCTCATTCAATCAGACATACATCACATTCCATTGGTAATCATATAGAGAGGAACAAGTTCATTAGGATCTCCTGCCAATTTGAGGTGGCAGGATCAGGATTCAAACTGTGGGTTCCTGCTCCCACCACTTAAACCAATGAATAGGGAACTCACCGTTCTGTCCAAGAACATTAGCAAGACCAATGATTAGGCAGGCACCAGTGGCTCTCAGCAGTCCTCCTAGATACTTACAAGGCTGTGACAGGAGGATCATGGTCACCTTAGGCAGGAAAGTCCTTGAGACCCCTGTCCAACTTCATTGCTAACAAAGCTAGAAGCCCTGTGGCTCCATTGTGGAGGGCCAGCCTTGAGCAAAAGCAGCTCACAGACTGCCCAGAGCCTGAGTTTAATTCTGGGACTGGAAACAGACATATCCAACAAAATCTGTGCAGCTATATGGCTAAAGCAGGTCACCCTCTTGTACCCAACTGAATTGGACAGAGTTCCTTGGGAAAAGGACTGGGAGACCCACTGCCATCTTGACTCCGCCCATGCTGCTTGCATCACAGAAATCCGGCCACACTCCCATTATTTCCTCTTTCTTTCTGACCAATGGGATACAAGAATGTGGCCACGCCCACATTCAATGCTGCCTGGTAGCATAGGGATTCTCTCTGTTGGTTGACACCACGACCAGCAGTTGAGGAAGGCAGAGGTGGCTGAGTGGTGAGCAAGAGACTTGAAGCAACTTTTGAGTTTAGTAGGAAATTGACACTCCTCCTTTGCCCCCATCACCTATCCTGATTCCTTGCAGTGCTGGGTTTCAAAACTCAGACAATTACTTGCTGCCAGCTGGCCTAAGGCCCCTCCTGGTCCCAGCCTCAGGCAGTGTGCCAGAGCAGAGTGCTCTGGGCCGATGTGTCTGCAATGCAGCTGCCATTGCCGCATGCCTCACACTGAGCAGCCAACAACAGCTTCTCCAAGCAGCACAGGTGTGTGGCAGCTCCAACACAATCCCCAGACTAGTTCGGACACCCCTAAAGTGGCACCATGATCCCCTGATTGTTTATTCTTGCCAGCTCTCAGGAGCCACCTTTCTGATTTGAGCATTTCTGAGATAGAGCCTCATTATATTCTCAGGCTGGGCTGGATCGTGGTCCTCCTATCTGTGACAGGTATGTTCCACCAGGCCTGGTCCTCTGTAGTTGGGATGGTAGTCATGTAGCAACATGCACAGTCATCAGTTTAGATGGATTATCCCAAACTCTTACTCCACAGCAGCCAATTTTTGACAACAGATTTAGCTCTGTGTAAGGCCTCAACCGTAGGACCTCAGTGTCCTCGCAGAACAGTTGTGTGGAAACCAGGGATTTATACAGAGGGATCTCTGGATCATAGCTAGGCCCAGAGAGAGCCGCCTTCAGACAAGCTTCTTGACAATTCTGTGAGCATAATACAGGAAGATACGCGGAAAGGGCTCAGATAGGGCCTGTTATTAATCATGCAACAGGTGTGTGATTATGAAACAAACATACCTCTCTTTTATCCTTACCCTATCCCCATGAGGAAGGAGATTTCTTCACTCTGTTGAGTTTTGCAGCTGGGGAAACTGAGGCACAGAGAAGCAAGGTGATCTACTTATGACCTCAAGTTCACCGGAAGCTCAGCCGGACTTCTCTTCCATGCTCAGTAGGACAATGGGTCCTATTCAATCCACTTCTTGTGGTGGGAAGTCCACTTCTTGTCAGTCGTGGGGCTTGAACTCTAGGCCTGGGCACTGTTCCCAAGCTCCTCAGCTCAAGGCTAGTGCTCTACCACTTGAGCCCACAGCACCACTTCCGGTTTTCTGGTGATTCTTTGGAGATAAGAGTCTCATAGTTGTTCCTGTCCAGGATGGTTATGAACCATGATCCTCATATCTCAGCCTCTTAGAATTCTAAGCCACCAGCCTTGACTTAAGTGTAATTCTGACTTTCTTTCTCTCTCACACACACAGGAACTGGTTGAATGGGTGCTGGAGGAGGTGGTCCAGAGATTCCATGTGGCTGGAACCCAAGGTGGCCCCCTCATTCTGGGGGTGGGCTTTGGGTCACGAGCTGTCTCGCTCTGCCTGTTGAAACAGCTCCATGAGGTAAGCCCCTCGTTGCCCTGGCTAGACTGTGACGGTTATTCATTGTCCATCCAGCCTTACTGGACTTAGTATTATTTTCGACATCATTTTGTGGTGCCTCTCCAAAATTATGATACATAGTTATGGAATGAAAATATAATGCCATCTTAAGAAAGTCATTTAGGGCTGTGGGAATGTGGCTGCATGGTAGGTTTATTGCCTAGCATTCATCAAACCCTGGGTTCAATTCCTCAGTACTGCATAAACAGAAAAACCTGGAAGTAATCTTATGCCACAAGTGGTAGAGTACTAGCCTTGAGAAAAAAAAAAAGAAGCTGGGGAATAATTCCCTAGCCCTAAGTTAAGCCCCTGGACTGACAAAAACAAAACACATTTAGTAAATGCAAAATAAAGAACCCATACTTGCCTTGGAATATATAATTGCTCCTTCCATGCTGACACCTGAAAATAGTCCCTAATTCATGTACTTTACTTATATTAGGATACTGTGTTAAAAAAAAAAGTTTTCTTCATTAGGTCACATCAATTAATGCCTGGAATGTGCTTAGATATCAGGTGAAGATTAATTCTGGAAATTCAACGATTCTGGGCTTTTGTGTGGTCACTGCTAATCAAAAAGATAAGGGTAGTCAAAGTGTGATTTGGAAATCACAGTCATTGCACCAAAAATTCAGAGGCTAATTAACATTTGTGATAGAAGAGAAGGAATAACTCCAGATGAAGGAATAAAATAGTAAATAAAGTATTCCAGAAACTGTTCTAGGGAACCCTTTTTGGTTATTTAAGAACTAGTTATCAATTAGGCTTACTCCTCATTGACTTTAGCATTCTAAATCTTAGGCTGGTTCTTAATCTCTGTGTGATAAATATATCTCCTTCTATGCTGTTCTTTCATACCTGATCTCCTTTGCTTTCTAAAAATCTCAGTCTTTTATATTTCTCTATGAACATTTCCTGATACTATACATATACTGATGCCAGAAGATGCTAATGTAAGGGTCCCATAGCTCATGAGTCATTAATGTAACAACCTGAAAAGGAGGACATATTTATGGCTAACTCAAATTTTCGGAAAAGCTGCAATATCATCATTTGGTTCAAATTTCCATTCTTTGTCTACATAGTGTCATCCATTACACATAAATGTGAATATGAGATGGGTGCTGATGGCTCACATCTGTAATCTTAGCTACTCAGGAGATTGAGACCAGAGGATTGTGGTTCAAAGCCAGCCTGATCAGGAAAATCCATGAGACTCTTATCTTCAATTAACCACCAGAAAACCAGAAGTGGTGCTGTAGGTAAAGTGGTAAATAGTTCAACTTGACCTGAAGAGCTGATGGACAGTGCCCAGAAACAGAGTTCAAGCCCCATGACCAACAAAAAAGATATGAGTTTAAGTTTCCTCAAAATAAAGACAATGTCAATAATCTTCCCAAGCAGAAGAAATAATTCCAAAAGTTAAAATGTAAGTTATGGCTTCTTTGCTGTACATATTCTCTTCTTTTAAAAATTATAAATTTATTAGTTTTACAATAAATTTCAACTAATATTTCTTGTTTCAAAAGATAAGTCCATACAGTTGATATCACTTAGCTTTCTTACGATCTTAGATCAAAAGCCAATCCAGGCAGGGTCATCTGTCAAAATCTTATCTATAATTAAACACCAAAAAAGCCGTAAGTGCAGTTTTGGCTTAAGCTGTAGAGTACTAGCTTTGGGGGCATGTGGGCAGGAAAGACAACTGTTCAGGGACAGGGTCTGCCCTCTCGATTCAAGCCCCAGAACCAGCACAAACTAAACAAACAAGGACAGAGAAATAACCCCACATATTTCTTTGGGACCATCGGTAAAGAAGTACTGATCTGAGAAGAGGCTTCTTTTGCTGATAATACTCACTGGTTCCTGCTTTTTTGGAATCCTTATTTCTATGGAGAACTCAGGAACAGATTAAAGGAATTGATAACTGACTCCTGGAACAAGATAATCATCTCAGGGGAGAAATATCCATCCATAAGACACTTTAAAATCTCCATGTCTTTGTTTCTTTTCATTAGAACACTTTTAAAACAATGTCATTTCCTTTTGTTCTATGCTGGTTTTCAAATGGCACATTATTTCTTTTGTAATAGTCTCTACTAGAAGTTTACAGAAAAGTTTTATATGATTAAAGAACACACTCAAAAAAGTCAAGGACAGAGTATCCTTCTAATCTTGGGATTCTGTTCTTGTACAGTTAAAGTAAAGCATACGTTAACTTGAACTTTGTCATTGCTCTATGTTCAATTCCTCTCCTAGGATCAGTTTCCACATCCAGTAACTGTTACTTCCAGTAACAATCGATGGTGCTGCTTGAGGTATAATGAATGTTTTCTGGGTTCACTGTAATAACACAAGGATACCTTTGGACCTGAGGTAACACGTGTTTCAGAGACAACTTAATTAAGATAAAATATGAAATTTATATTTCTTATAAATTCATTATCCATGAGTACATTGAGTTCAAACTTTGTAAGTTCTCTTTAAATGAAGACGAGTTTTAAATGGGAAGAAGGTTCTCAGATCATTCTCTTTGTGAGTGTATTTGCTGCGCATTATTTCCCAAGTGTACATGAGTTAATAGTAAGAGAAAATATAGCAATAATAGGAGAAAGAGAAGTGCTGTGTTTAAGTATAAGGGTTCAATACAATATAGAAGATTCTACAAATAACACAACATTGAAACAATAAAGCCCAGTATGTAGATTTATGGGAGTGATATAGGGAAAGCATTACTCCTAAGTGAAACACTAAGTATGAGGCCACTCCCTTTCTAAATCACGCTTACTAATCATGCAAATTTGTTAAAAGTAAATGGAAGAATAATTCTGCTTCCAATGCAAGTCAGATATAAGAGCCTGGACTTAACTGGAAAAAAAGTCCATCTTGAGAGAGCAGGGATGATACTAGCAATGAACTGGTGGCTACGATGACATTTCTTTTTCTTTACTTATATATACTTTTTGTGGTGGTGGTGGTCTTGGCACTTGAACTCTGGGCCTGGGTACTGTACCTCTGCTATTCAGCTCAAGGCTAATGCTCTACCACTTGTGCCACAGTGCCACTTCCACTTTTCTTGTAGTTAATTGAAGAAAAGAGTCTCTGGGACTTTCCTAGTCGATCTGGCTTTGAACTCCAATCCTCAGATCTCACCGCCATCCGGTTTAACACTCAGCATATGTAATGTGTATGTTCATCTATCTTTATATGAATTCTTGAGTTAAAAATGTGGTATACAGCTTAGACTTTACACTAACAAAAATGTTTTTAATTTAAAAGTTCATATTACTGGATAAATAAAACCTAAGTATGTAAAGGAGTCTGGGAAGCTCAGTTTGCATCCAGCCTGGGCAGAACAGTCTTTGTGACTCTACCTATAATTAACCAGCCAAAACCTGGATTAGAAGAATGGCTCAAGTGATGGAATACCAGTCATGAGCAAGACTGATCAATAAGAGCTTGGGGCTTTTGCATACATACATACAAACATACTCACACATAGAGGCACTTACATGTGCACACATGAATACAAACATGATACAACTCTCAGAACATGTAGAAAAGTTAGAAAACAATATAAAATATGTCCTGAGTAAGACTAGAATCAAGTGATAATTGTTAAAATTAGAATGTCCTCAAGTGAATTACCTTAAAAAATGTTTGAGACTATTACATAGGTAGGGACCAGAGATAGTAAGAGAATCAAGTAATCATTATTAAAGGGATCAGATCCACGGAGGAACGAATCAGAGACCCCACAGGTGCATCTGAAAATGTTCATATCTTGTATGAAATGTTAGAACATCTTTGAAAATAGTAGATGAACAGTCTGAACAGTCAGTCTAATGGATAATATCATTGGAGAAGTTCAGGATTACTAGTCTGTATCTAGATTAAATCAAGAAAATATGGCAGAGCAATGTGATAAAAGGCTAGAATTCTAGCACTCAGACCAAGACAGGAGATTAGAGAGTGGAATTACATAGTGATAGCTTCCCTGAACCAAGGAGTATAATTTTGTCTTAATAAAACAAGCCATTCAAGAAAGGAATACAGGGGCTGGGAAGGTTGCTCAGTGGTAGAACGCTTGCTTTGCATGCCTGAGGCCCTAGGTTCGATTCCTCAGTACCACAGAAGCAAAAAGAAAAAAAGGTGGAAGTGGCGCTGTGACTCAAGTGGTAGAGTGATAGCCTTGAGCTGAAGAGCTGAGGCACAGCACCCAGGCCCAGAGTTCAGGCCCCACCACAGGACCCCCCCCAAAAAAATGAAAGAAAGGAATACACAGTAGGCAGATTGGGCTAATTTTGTCATTATGTTTTGAGAAGTCAAGTTTCTTATTGAAATGCATCTCATATATAATCATCTGTTCAGTTTTAAATGCTCTCTTCATTACAGAACATTCCTAGATGCAAAATGGCTTATGAATCCCATCCAAAATCTGAAAAAGTAAGTAATCATTCTGTTGGATTCTAAAGAAATAATGAAGTATTACAAGGTTAAGCCTGGAAAAATAACAAATTAAATCTAATGTAAGACTTTGTAGATCTTGCTAAATTAGAATTTAGATTTCAAATAAATATTTTGGTTTTGTTTGTGATTTCATAATCTATAGTATAGTACAAAAATTCTTTTTATGTAGATGGTTTAATTGACAAATTCACAAATGATTCTGGCATTCTATTTGCCTAGAATATTCATTCAAGAATGTTATAATTAGAAATTAGTTAATAGATAATTCCAATAGTTCATGTATTAAATGATCATGTGAATAATGTAGACAGAATTGCCAACAAATGGATTGTATTAATTTATAAATTTAGAAAAAGAGCAATTTTTTGAGGCTTTGGTATAACTTGGTATGAAGAGAATAATTCTGTGAGATCCTCTTTCTTCTACCTATATGTAACACAGGAAGCAATTCCCTTAATTACGTGCTTCCGTACACAATGAGAAAAATGCGAGGTTTGGGGTTTGTTTTAATTTTTGTTTTGTTTTATTGGTTTGTCCTAGGGCTTGACCTTTGGGCCTGGAAACTGTCTCTGAGCCTGTTTTTGCTCAAATCTCATGCCCTACCACTCCAAACTCAGTGCCACTTGTGTTTGGCTTTTTCTGAGAAGTTTATGGGAGATAAGTATCTAAGGAACCTTCCTGCCTGGGTGGGCTTTGAACTGTAACCTTCCAATCTTACCATCCTGAATATCTATGATGGTTAAAAATGTATAAATATAAATAATATTTGTAAGTGTTCTGATCTCAAGAATATCAGTGGGAGATAAATTCATGTAACCCAGTTTATTGTGGTGTTCTTTCCAGAACAAGGAGGGCATCACATTAACAGAGGTGTAGTATTTTTTCACAATAGAGATAAGGTATATTTTATGCAACTTATTTTTTAATTTAATTTTATTGACAAAATGATGTACAGTGGGGTCAAAGTAATTGTAAATTAGTGAATACATAACTCATTTTTCTCATAATTTTTCTTCACCCTAATACCCTCACAAGTTGTAATGTACATTTCCAACATAATGTCTTGTGCGTATTGTTATTGCATTGTTTTGCCCTTTGTCCTTTGTCTCGCCATTAAGTTGTTCCCTATCCCTTCCCTAATTAAGGGAAATATATATATACAACACACAGGGTACCAAAATCAAATACAGCAGGGGATAAACCATAGGGGGAAAATCCAAAGAAAATAGAAATCACATAGTACATTAAAAAAACAACAATCGCAAATAAAAATCTCTGTTTCCATATCTTAGAGTTCATTTTGCTCAGCATCAGATTATATGGTCATATATACGTATAACAAAGCCACTGGAAAATAATAGTTTCATGGACAAAATATCATGAAAACTATACGTTAAGTGTTTTGATGGTAAAGGTGGAATTAGGATTGGTGAGTTCGTGATTCTGATAAAGTAATTTCAAAAGAGTTTTAAAATTATGACAGGTAAAATTTAATTGTGCAAACTTTTTAACATCTTAGCCTATTAAGAAAATTTAAACTTGCCTGGGAAAATAGGCTTTCATGCAAAGAATCCATGGAGACTAAGCTGAGAGGGAGCAATGTGGGTGAAGATGGCTCATTTTCACAAAAAACAAACAAATCTCAGAAACCTTGCAATAAATCCTGTAGGTTCCTTTGAGAATTGTCCTTACACAGGAAATGTACTCTCACTGTGTGAAACAAGGTTGTAGTGGAATTTAAATTCAAAATTCTTAAAAAAAAATAAGGCATCAAAATTTGTGAATTGCCAAGCAGTAATTCTCTGAAAAACATAATTTGGGTCAAAATATTTAGGGAGAAAGTGTTCTCCACAATGAAAGAAGGTATTGGGTTTACACTTTTCTGCTTGTAATACTTTCCATAATGTCTTTGCACGTGAAGCAGTGAAACAGAAAAAAATCTTATTGGATACTTCAAACCAATGATTTCACATTTCTAAGTAGCTCACAAAATATAATATCCTTATTAACATGAGATAGTGAAGACTTTCCTTATTACATAAGCCAAAAAGGTTTGGAATCAGAAAAGAAGTGAGCAAATTGAAAAGGAAAGAAAAGGCGTTCTTAGAAGCCCTACCTAAGCATATTGGCTCCAACAGTGGAGGGAGGCCAAAACTTTATGATATATTGTAATAATATTTTTGGTACCTAATGTGATTTTACAGAGCTTATTTGGCTCCTTAATGCAGAACAGATTGAATGAAAACATGACAGTAAATTCCACATCCAAATAAATGAGCTTTAAAAGAGAAACCATCAACATGTAGCAGTGAGGGAGGCCGAATAGTCCTTCAGCTTCACTAGACTTGAAGTCCAGAAGCTGTGATTAATTGGAAATCAGGCAAGAGCTAAGAGGAGGACATCAAAGTAGAACACAGAAGTATTGTCCTTTGTAACAGACACAGTCATTCAAGGTATGGGTGATTTAAATCTGGTCGCCTTAGTAAACCTTGTTGAGCAAATGAAAGACCAAGAAAAAAATAATCGGTTGAAATCATTTTGCAACGAGTAACTTCCTGTTCCCGATATGGCATCAAAGGAGAATACTGAAAGAGAAGATAAAAGTGGAGTATTCTTCGATTTCCTCTAAACATGTTGTTAGCAAAATATATCTTTGAGTTTAGAAGTGTTTGAACCAAAAAGTGGTGGAGTACTTATTTTTGTGGGCACTTTAAACACAGGAAGACTTTAAAGGTAAAAGAAAAAAGAAAACGAATAGCTAAATATTTGTGATCACAGCTTCTTGGACTGGTTTTTTGGAGACAAAGATTTACATTAGAGTTTGTCCACATTAACATAGATGTTGGGTTTTCATGGCAACCAAATACAAGTGTAAAGTTTAATGGCTCGCTTGGACAAGTAAACAGCATGACAGAAAAAAATGGCAAATAATATTTAGTGAATTACTTCGACCAATTATTTTCCAGAACAAAGAAGAAAGATATAACTCAAAATCACTTGACTGAAAAGTACGAGAAAAGAGTAGTGAAGAGAGATGAGCGAAAACATAGAGGACTGTTTTGTTTCCAGTGGAGCACTGGGTTCTTGATCTTGTTTCTTCCATTCTATTCACAAGCTATCAAGTGTGTCTCAGGACTGGAGTATCCAGTTCAGAAAAAGAAAACTCGCTGAAGAAAATATTTGCAGCAGATATAGGTGATTTATAACCTTAGACAATCTATTTAAATCTGTTCAAAACTCTCCCCTGCCCCAAACTGCTCTTTCGAACAGCTTTGTTTGCTTTTCCAAAGACTGCACTTCATTAACTATTTAAAATTTTGAGAGGTCATATTCAACAATCTAGGGATTACTGTTTGGTTGCGATTTCTGTGTGTTTTTGTTTTTTTTTGTTGTGTTTTTTTTAACTGAATTTCAGAAGGTTTGCAAGTGTGTTACAATAAAATATGTCCATCTAATTGTCCAATGCTACTGGATTAGAGTCACTCCTTCTATCATTCTCAACCAACCCCTTCTGCAAGATTAATTTCAGATTTACTAATTCCTTTATCCCATGTGTACATTGAGCATTCTAGCTGTACTTGCCCCTTGTTCTATTTTTCATTCATTCTATGTCTTTACTATTATTCCTCTCTGGTTTCAAATTCGTGATAGTCATTCTGTTAAACTGTTGGTTAATATTTTGAAAGTTTTATATACATTCCATGGAGTTTCAATCCTGCATATACTTGAACTGATGTCAGTTTATATTTCCATAAATCACTCATCTGCAATAACAATTTGCAAGACTGGAGACGTGAAGCCCCTAGACATGATTTTATTCTCATCGATTTGGAAGATGAATCTTTAGTAAACAAGAAAGTATAAAAATGGCTTAGAATGTATTCCTAACTACCAGTTTTTATAAATGGCTTTGTACAATGGTTTTTGATTATTTTATTTTACATGGGATAATATTTTCTACTACCTATAAGTTTTGGAAAAAGAAGGAAGCTTCGATTTACTAGTATAGAGGAATATGATAGAAATAGAAGACAGATTTTATGTTTGTCACATCTCTGATGAGTACCCATATTTAAGGTTTAAATTTATATTTCTTCCTATGTTAGACAGATAGGGAAAACATAAAACAACATATGCTAAGGCAAATATTTGTGACTTTTTAAAATGTACCTTATTAAGTAATGAAATTTACTTTATTAGCTAGTTTGGGTTTGAATTATGGGAGGCTGATCTATTAACACATTTCTGGAAGGCACATATTGAACAACACAAATGCTGGTGGGTATTATTTCTACACTTTAATGAATGGTTGAACCTGTTTGGCATTAGTGCTGGGTAAATAAATCAACTCTGTTGTAACTTACTCCCTACACATGAAAAACTTGTAATGTCACTAAGTATCATCTACTTGTCAAATGTTATTTTTGCGAATGTGATTTTAAAAAGTTTATTTGAAAAGGAATACACTTTCAGGAGATTAAATGTAGGTTATCATTGGTTTGAGAATGACAACATTTTTTACTATAAAACCAAGTTTTCCTGAAGTACCAGTGTTTTGAAGCACTAAGGATCTTCTCAATTAATGTTTTACTGTATTATATTTGATCTCTAAGTCAAATTTACCTAGCCTTGGTAGACCAATTATGGATCTATCGTTTCAGGAACTATTTTTTTGGCCTACTTATGCTGGACTGAAATTTTTCATTAATCATTAGAGGAAGGGTATTAAAAAATCCTGTGACATTTGTGATTTGTTCACTCATATGGCCTGGTCATTTGTAAATTGAAAGTTTGAATTACTGTACTTTCTCTCAGATTTTGTGATCTCATTTTTAAATTTTTTTAAAATTTCTTTTTTAAAGTTTTTTTTAAATTTTTTTTGGGTCCAGTTGTGGGGCCTGAACTCTGGGCTTGGGCTCTGTCCCTCAGCTCTTCAGCTCAATGCTAGCGCTCTACCACTTGAGCCACAGTGCCACTTCTGGCTTTTTCTTTTTGCTTATGTGGTGCTGAGGAATCCAACCCAGGGCCTCATGCATGCAAGGCAAGCACTCTACCACTGAGCCACCTTCCCAGCTCTGTGATCTCATTTTTAATTTTAAGTTGCCTTGCATTTCACAATTGCTTACTGTCTTAAGCAATTGTGTCCCTGAAATAGGAAATGAAAAATTGAGATGGGTCTTCAATTACTTTTTGTTGGCATGTTACATGGGCCTAGAGGAGAATTCTTGTCCTTGTTATATGATGATGGGAGCTGGGATCCTAGGACCCGTGGGTCCTGCAGAAGAATAATACGTTTTAGACATCATATTGGGTATAATCAGTAGGAATGCTTCAGAAATATGTTGAAAAACAGTTTGAGACCAGAGAGTTAAAATCCCTAATAGATTACAGAAAAACAACATCTTTTTTTTACCATGTGAATTCAGAAGATCAAGAACACTTAGTAGGTATCACAGGTTTATACCGAAGACATTGCATTGATTCTTTTTATATTCTAATATATATTCTAAACTGAATTATTTATATTCCAATCTATTTATTGGCATAAATATCAATTTGTCAAATTATCAATTAATTCTAGTAAGATTCACTGTGTGAAACACTGTGATTAAAACATTACCAATTTAAGGCCTAATATCGAGGAGAAACCTATGGACTGCTGTAGAGAGCTGTGAGAGGCCGCACCTGGAAGATGGTGCCAGCTTCCGCCCTCTGCCTTCCCGATGGCGAGTGCTCTCGTGGTAAACAACTCCTGATATGGCTAAGGCAAAGAATCTGGCTTGCTTCCGCGCACCTGAACCTATTGGTGGTTCCCACGTGGCGTATCAGGGTTGGCTACCCAGCGGGTACTTAAGGCTGTGGGGAATTCTCCCCGGGGTTGGGGTCAGAAGATTACAAAAAGGTCCTGAATAAACTGCAGAGAGGAGAGTCCGGTGTCACGTCTTCCTTGCTGGTCGAGGCGGTAGCGACACGTGGTGGCCCGTACGGGGACTCAGCCATAACCCCAACGAGGACTCAGAACTCTCTGCAGTCAGTGTGGTGCACCGGTAAGTCCCCAGGTAAAAGGGGAATCCGCGACAAAAGCGGGGGTAAGTCCCCAGGTAAAAGGGGAATCCGCCACAAGAGCGGGGTGTAAGTTCCCAGGTAAAAGGGGAATCCGCCACAAGAGCGGGGAGTATGTTCCCAGGTAAAAGGGGAATCCGCCACAAGCGCGGGGAGTAAATTCCCAGGTAAAAGGGGAATCCGCCACAAGAGCGGGGGATTTTTGCTCTTCTCGGTAGATAAAGAGAGAGCGAAAACCCAGGGCTAGTCAGTAGAGTAGCCAAAAGTGAAAGTAAAAGTTTGTTTACCAGCTTTAAATGTTTAAAACATGGGCGCTTCTTCTTCGCACCCAATTTTTTTGGCTCTCAATGAGCTACAGCACTCAAAAAAGTTAAAAATAAAAAAGAGTACTTTAGAGAGATTTTTGAATGAATGTGACACCGTTGCCTCATGGTTCGCTGTCTCCGGAAGCCTCACGGTGGCCTCTTGGGAGAAACTAGGGAGGGACCTAGATTTTGCCTCTGAACAAGGAACGCTTAAGAGCGGAGTGAAACTGATAAGAGGCTGTCTCAAGGACCAGCGTTTGTAAACATTTGGGTAAATGCCCAAAAGTGGGATTGCTGGATCATAGCGGAGATCTATGTGAAGTCTTCTGAGGAACCTCCATACTGCTTTCCAAAGTGGTTGAACAAGTTTACATTCCCACCAACAATGAAGTAAGGTTCCTTTCTGTCCACATCCCCCCCAGCATCTGTTGTTGTTAGAGTTCTTGATTTTTGCTGTTCTAACTGGAGTGAGGTGATATCTCAATGTTGTTTTGATTTGCATTTCTTTTATGGCTAGGGAGGCAAATGTTTACAAACAAGACCACACTAAAGCTACCAGCACAACTATGTTTATTGCAGCATTATTTACCATAGCTAAGATATGGAACCAACCCAGATGCCCCTCAGTAGATGAATGGATCAAGAAAATGTGGTATATATACACAATGGAATTCTACACCTCCATCAGAAAGAATGACATTTCCCCATTTGTTAGGAAATGGAAAGGTTTGGAAAAAATTATATTAAGTGAAGTAAGCCAGGCCCAAAGAAGCATAGGTCCCATGGTTTCCCTTATTTGCAATATCTAGTATAGGTATGAGTCAAGCGGAAAAGGTCAGATAATGTGATGTTAGGAAAATGAACCCTAAAATATGTATTTTAATGTTTTCGTTTCTTTCATGCATGTGTTTCTAACGCATTTATAAGATTATTTCTTTGTTGCTTTGTATGTCCCTCCCCCACAGTGTAACCCCCGCTTTCACTATATTTGATGTCAGTATAACATGTGGAGGAGATGGGGACAAAAAGTCGTTTAAGGATTCAGGTGGACCTGTTGCAACAATGAGAAGTACAAAATGTCATGTCAAAACCAGCTTTACAATGTCGGTGTGGGGGGGGGAGGGGGGTATAATTGGGTGGGGGGAGGGGGGTAAAATTGGGTGGGGGGAGGGGGGAGGCGGGGAAGGGAAGTGAAGGGTAAACAAAGGAGGAGGCTGCAATGCTTGGTAAGAAATGTATGCATTATCCTGCCCATGTAATTGTAGCCCCCCTGTACAGTATGTTCTCAAATAAAATAAAATACAATTAAAAAAAAAAAAAAAAAAAAGGACCAGCGTTGCAGTGAGGCGGTAGAGAATGGTCAGGCCGCCTTAGAAATGCTGCAGGAAGAAAGATCGGAAAGGGCAGACAGCGAAAAGGAGGAGAGCGGGGGGGGGGGGGGGGGGGAGGGTTATACCCTGATTTTGCCGAACTAGAGACCTCTGAGTCTACAGACTCAGAGGAACTACAATCACTCATAGAACAAATAGAAAAAACAAAGATAAGAAAGAGGAGGAAAGGGAAGGAGAGAGAGGACCCAGATAAAGACGAATGCACGCCCTCCATGTGCCGCGCCACACCTTTGGCCCCTCAGCTCTATGCGGAGGACCCTGGAAGTGGCAGCCCCGGCTCTTCTTTCAGCCCAGGCATGTGGAAAGCGGTCAGAACCGAGTTACATCTAGCCTGTCCAATATTTCAGGATCCACAGGGACAGCGGTATCATGAACCCTTAGTTTTTAAGGTGATAAAATCTTTAGCTGAGTCTGTGCGGACATACGGAATCACGGCCTTCATTACTGTAGCCCAGGTGGAGGCCCTAAACAGACATTGCATGACACCCGGTGATTGGAGTGGGCTCGCACGAGCTTGTTTGAATCCAGGTCAGTATTTAGATTGGAAGGCCTTTTTGATTGAATTTTCTAGTGAAGAGGCTGCAGCCAATCAGGCTAGGGGGAAACCAGCTTGGGACAGAGATATGCTGCTTGGACAGGGGAGATTCGCCAATCAGCAGATAGGCTACCCGGTTCAAGTTTATGAACAAATCAATAAAATTGGCATAAAGGCATGGAAGGCCTTACCAAATAAAGGCGAGGTGAGTGGCAATCTCACCAAAATCCTGCAGGGCTCTACGGAGCCGTTTTCGGACTTTGTTGCCCGTATGGTCGAGGCCGCTGGCAGAATTTTTGGTGACCCAGATGCAGCCATGCCATTAATTAAACAGCTTGTTTACGAGCAGTGCACTAAGGAATGCAGAGCCGCCATAACCCCATATAAGAACAGGGGACTGGAAGCATGGATGAAAGTTTGCAGAGAGCTGGGCGGACCACTAACTAATGCTGGATTAGCTGCTGCTGTGGTGCAATTAACCCAGAAGAATGGGGCTGGGAAGGTAGCTCAGTGGTAGAGCGCTTGCCTTGCATGCATGAGGCCCTGGGTTCGATTCCTCAGCACCATATAAGCACAATGAAAAAAGCCGGACGTGACGCTGTGACTCAAGTGGTAGAGTGCTGGCCTTGAGCTGAAGAGCTGAGGGACAGCGCCCAGGCCCAGAGTTCAGGCCCAGGAAAAAACCTATTCAAAAAATGCTGCAAATTTGTCTAAACAGTTGTTTAGTTATCTTTTAGGTAATTGAACTGGGGAGTTCGACAGCCTGATGGAACAGCTCAGGGTTGCCATCGTCATGGTGAACTCGACCCGAGTGGATGCCGGATTGGCGGAGGGGTTATCTTCATGGATCTCCGCTGCTATGATTCATCTCAAGGAGGGGGCGGGTTTGGGAGCCCTGATAGGCCTCCTGGTGTTAGCCTCCTTGGTATGTCTGTGGTGCATTTGCCAAATTAGAGGTTCTCAGCGTCGCAGTGCAGCCATGATTATCCAAGCCTTTACAGTCATTGGAGCAGGTCAGTCCCCATAAGCGTGGCTTGCCTCCCTAAAACAATGAACACAGATTGCAAAGCCAAAGTACTGCAGTCGAGAGGCATGAGTTTTGCCCTCGAGGAGAGCATGTTTGATTGCACACGGGTTCGATTCGCCTTTTCCCGTCCTTGTGAAAAACGAATCAATGGACAGGCTGAGTCATCCCTAGAGAAGGCTCCCTCTGGGAGAAGGCTTGTATGCAGTCCTTGCAATTGCACAACAGGGATCAGACCTCTGTTCTCATCTGTGTTCTTTAAACAAAAAAGGGGGAACTGTAGAGAGCTGCGAGAGGCCGCACCTGGAAGATGGTGCCAGCTTCCGCCCTCTGCCTTCCCGATGGCGAGTGCTCTCGTGGTAAACAACTCCTGATATGGCTAAGGCAAAGAATCTGGCTTGCTTCCGCGCACCTGAACCTATTGGTGGTTCCCACATGGCGTATCAGGGTTGGCTACCCAGTGGGTACTTAAGGCTGTGGGGAATGCTCCCCGGGGTTGGGGTCAGAAGATTACTAAAAGGTCCTGAATAAACTGCAGAGAGAAGAGTCCAGTGTCGCGTCTCCCTTGCTGGTCGAGGCGGGTAGCGACAGACTGCTCCTGGAGCTATGGAAATATTTTGTGATAGAATATCAGTGGTGTGAGTTCCTGCCTGGTTGGATGGTAGACAGACCAGGACATTAGGTAATCATGCATATGAACATTTTTTTCATCTTCTTGGCTTTAGCTACTTTTGTAATGGTAGGTATAATAATTACATTTTGATAAAATACCTTCTAGTCAGAACAGTTATATCTGAACTGTTCATCTCTCTATGATCCCTTGTTACTAATATTAGTTTTGTTCAAGTAAGATAATCTATGCTGTCAGGGTAACATATTCTGGTTGGTCTGTTCCTACATTGAAGAGGGTAAAGTGTCATGTAGACATTTGTGCCTGTAAGACCTCATTTGGGAATTTTAAGCTGTAGAAATTTAGAAGTAGCTCTGAAGCAAGGCTTACTTTGAATATATTAGTTCCACAAAGGTAACTCATTAGATAAATAAGTACTTGAGAAGCCATCACCTTTTTTTGAGGTCGTGGGGCTTGATCTCTGGGCCTGGGCGCTGTCCCTCAGCTCTTCAGCTCAAGGCTAATGCTCTACCACTTGAGCCACAGTGCCACTTCTGGCACTTTTTCTTTTTGCTTATGTGGTGCTGAGGAATTGAACCAAGGGCCTCATGCATGCAAGGCAAGTGCTCTACCATTGAGCACCTTCCCAGCCCCACAGCCATCACCTTTGGACCTAGGTATAAAGACTTCAAAGTATGATCAAATTTAAAATGAAAAAGACGTAAAATAGTCATTGACCAAAAAAATTGCAAATGTGAGCAATCGACTGAACAATATAAGTATTTCCCACTATACAGAGAATTTAGGAGAAATAAGATCAATAGCATTTTTAGGAACAATAAGATTTCCTTGTTATAAAGAGGCAACCAAGGATATATTCCTGTATAAAGATTGCATCATTAACTACTTAAATTTACAGGATACTACATGCTTCAGCAGTACGACTATCAAAGTTACAACAATACAAATATTAACATGGCACTTGCACAAGCATGATATGAAAATTTGTAAAGTATTCCATATTTTTCATTCTTCAGATGCAAGAAATGAAAAATAGTTATTAAAAAGTTGATTGCAAAAATACAAGTGTGACAATACATGTAAATCATAGAATTAAAGTTAATTTGATATAGTGTATTAAATCTTCACCTTAGAAAGGCTTTTACATAGCATAACCTTTACAAAACATTTGAAATTAGATAACATCTTCATTTTATCCCAAAGAAATAAAATACTATAAGGAGCTAGGAAAAAAGGAATCTTAAACTGTTTCTTTATGGAATGTAATCTGAAAGGACACATTTATTAATGAACCCATATATTATAAAACAATGTAGAATTCAACGTATTATACCTAGGAGAGAATGAAATAGATTATGGACATTATACAATCAGAATACAGAATATTTTAAAATGTACTTTTCTCAGACAAGCACCAGACATATCTTTAATTTCTGTACTACTAATTTCAACAGGTAAGTTAAAATTATTTCTGATTTAAAATAATCACAAACTCATGGGGCAGGGAAGGTGGTTCAGTGGTAGAGCACTTGCCTTGCATACATGGGGCCCTGGGATCGATTCCTCAGCACCACATAAGCAAAAAAGAAAAAAAGCCTGATGTGGAGCTGTGGCTTAAGTGGTAGAGCGCTAGCCTTGAGCTGAAGAGCTGAGGGACAGCGCCAAGGCCCAGAGTTCAAGCCCCATGACCGGAAACCCCCCCCCCCAAAATCACAAAATCTGGAGAAATCATTATAGACGTATACAAACAACTCGAATACATTTTGACATCAAAGTCAGGCAATTCACTTGGAAGAATACAATGGAATCCATGCATTTTTAAAGTAAGATATTGCTGTTATTTTGTATTCTACAAATATTTTGTAAGGACACAATGGCTGGACTGGCGTTTTTGAAATTTAAGAAACCTAATCAAACCATTATGACTTAGGAGAACAATTTTTAAAGCTTTCCACAATTTCAAAGAGGTAGTGATACATACTTATCCTTTTGGCAATATCAAATGCAGTTTCTTCCAACTTGTTCTTCATACCTGGTTTGATATAATGCTTCAACAGAAGGAGATCCAGCGTATCTTTGCTATTTCTATTCCCAGCAGCAAGATTAAAGGTGGTCAAGAGGAATTTAGTTTGGGCATTGGTATCTGCATCATGATGAAGTAATAAAGAAGCCACTCTGGTATTATTCCATGTGTAAGCATTGAGCAGGGGTGTCCATCCATTCACAGTTATTGCATGAATATCTGCCGTGAGCCACCAACTCATGGATATTGTCTAAGTGTCCACTGTAGCCTTCCTGATGAAGAGGGGTATACTCATCGTCATCCCGAGTATCCACATAAGTAGCCTTTTTGGGAAGTAGTCTCCCCATTGTAGTTACCTTATAATTTTCGGCAGCTCAAAAATGAAATTTGCTGGGATCCTTCTCCATCTTTTCTTTTTCTTGCAAATGATACCATTCCTCACTTTTTCATCTTGTTCTTTGTCTTCATTAGAATTGCCTAACCAGAGACTTTGAGTACCAGTGGGCATGAGTTGTACATATATTTCCCAAATAGTTCCCGATGGATGGTTGGACTCATCAGAAAAATCCGGTGAATTTTCTGCATCTGTTTTTCACCATGAATTATTTTCACATTTTCTAGTTTTACTATTCTAAATTATTCTAACTCGAGAGTAGGGAATTAATAGGAAGCAGAGGAAAGATTTTCCTCTATATTCAAAGGTACAGAGAGAAAATGAGGACCAATAGTGCCTTAGTGTGCAGTTGATTCTAGGAATGAGAAAATAAGAAATAATGTGTTTTATGTAAATAATTTGGGAAATGGCAGAGCAGAAAGTTAAATGATGCAACCAAAAATAGAAAAGCAAAATAAATTAGGAAAGTAATGGATCAATCATATTATCTGTGAGAACCATGAAAGGGAGAGAGGAAGAGAGAGACAGATGTGCAATGACCTAGCAAGCCACAAATCCATGCCTCTGATAAATTTATACGGCAAACAATTTTATTTTTTAAAGGAGATGTAAATAGAATTTCTGTATTTACTTGAAATTAATAAATGCATTTTTAGTAGCCTAGATAAAGAGACATAGCTTTGACCAATTTACAAACAAGAATCTAAATCCTTGATAATTCTAATAACAGATATGACTGAAATCAGTTGAATCACACTTTTCCTGTACAGTGAAGGAATAGGTCCTTGTTAGGAAAGCAGTTAGAGAAGGCAGGCCGATTGTATCTGTGACAAAACTTTGTGGAAAATGGTATTGAGGATTACTTACTGGTGATCCACTTGCACTGGAAGTGTGATTCTGAACTATTGCTTGCTGATTCTAAACTATTGCTTTAATCATTATATTCTCCAAGAACAAAAAGTGAGATTAAATTGATAGCAAAGGACTACTAAAGGACTTCTAATTATGCACATTCAATCATCAAAATCACATGGAGACAATAGAAAGGCCTACTTTTTTAGATGAAAAGTTTCTTTAAAAAACAAGGAAGTTAAGGAGTCCTACAAAGGACTTCTACTTTATTACTTAATTATACATTTTTTCTAGTATTGGGTAACAATAAAGAATGGACCTATTAGAAAGATCTTTAAGCTCATATGTTCAATAGTGAGTTCCTTGATATTATATCATGGTATTATTTATGCTCTTAAGAAGAAATTTACTAGCTTAAATTTCTGACAGCACAATATCATACTGTCCATCTTGCTTCTATACTCTCAGTTTTAAATTACTAATTATGTGCATTAGATAACTATAGAGGAAAAAGTAGAAGCCACAATGTTGTCTCAAGTCTTTAATCCTAGCTAATCACAAAGATAAAATCTCAGGATTGTGGTTTGAAACCAGACCAAGCAAAAATAAAAAGTCCATTAGATTCTGATTTGAAAGTAACCATCAGTTGGGCTGGGAAGGGGGCTCAGTGGTAGAGTGCTTGCCTGGCATTCTTGATATCCCGGGTTAGATTCCTCAGCATCACATAAGCAGAAAAAGCCTTAAGTAGCTATGTGGCTCTAGCGGTACAGTGCTGGCCTTGAGCAGAATTGCTGAGGGACAGTGCCCAGGCCCAGAGTTCAGGCCCTATGACTGACAAAAAAAAAAAAAGAGAGAAAGTAACCAACAAAAGCTAGAAATGAATCTGTGGTACAAGCAATAAAATGTTTTAGAATGTCTGGGAAGTGACATCTGTCATTTTTGTATGACCCTAAGTGATACTTACATGCAATCTTTTTTTAAAACAATATGCCACTCAGTAGTTGAACGAATTGACAAAATGTGGTATATATATATATATATGTGTGTGTGTGTGTGTGTGTGTGTGTGTGTGTACATATATATATATACATAAATATATATGTATATACACTGTGGATTTCTATGTTTCCAATTTATAAGGAAATGGAAAGACTTGGTAAAATCCTACTAAATAATATAAACAAGACACAAAGAAAGAGATTCCATGGATTCGCTAATTTGTAATAATTAGGAAATATCTAGGATAGTCCTAGCAGATGAGCAGAATGGCTCAATAGCTATGTATAAGATGATGATGAGGGACTGGGAAGGTGGCTCAGTGGTAGAGCACTTGCCTTGCATGCCTGAGGCCCTGGGTTCGATTCCTCATCACCACATAAGCAAAAAGAAAAAAGTCGGAAGTGGCGCTGTGGCTCATGGGAGAGTGCTAACCTTGAGCTGAAGAGCTGAGGGACAGCACCCAGGCCCAGAGTTCAAGCCCCACGACCTGACCCCCCAAAAACAATTAAAAAAAAAAGCTGATGATGAGCAAAATGAACTCCTACATATGGAAACAGAGGTAGTTCTTTTAGGTGTACTATGTGATTTCTTTTTTCTGTCTTCCCCTATGGCTTGTCCCCTGCTGTAGTTGATTTCACATTTATCTTAATGTGGCAAGGGAAGAAGACTAAGAAAATGGCGACTCAAAGGACAAAGGGCAAACCAATGTAATAGCAATACTCACAAGATAACATGGTGGAAATTTACATTACAACTTGTGAGGGTTACTGGGGTGAATGAAAACTGTGAGAAAAGTGTGGGAGGGGTAAAAAGTTCGACATGTTATGTATTCACTAACTTACAATTACTGCAACCCCTACTATATATCAACTTGACAATAAAACTTAATTTAAAAAATTAGCTACATAAAATATAATTTCAATGTATTGGTATAGTAAATACTAATCTATTACCCCTTTATTAGAGGGTTATTAACTTGAATGTTATCAAACTATACAATATTTTCACAATATACTCACCATTATTTAGAAAAAAACATTATTTTAGTATTGCCTCATACTAAAACAGAAAACAGTTCAATTCTATGGAAACTCCTAACTTTTAAAATTGAATAATTAAGAGAACAGAATATATGTGTTCTCCAAAATTCCTATGACTACTAACTACTCATTGTCAAATTCTGATCATGCCATACCAGAGATATTTTTAAAAGTATCTGTTTGAATATTAGTACTGCAATACATGCAATTTCCAATAGATGTTACATATTTAAAAGTCAACAGAAAAAATAGCCACATTCTGATAGTAGATAAGACTATGACCTATCTATAATAATTAATTCCTGAAGAGTAAACATTTGTTCATCAGAGTAAGCTATTATTTCTATGACAATCAATCCCATGTTTTTATTTCGTAAAGTCATCCTAGCCCAACAGTTTCCAACTTGTAAGGTGCACCTTAAAATTCCTTAAATTCACATCAAGACTAGCTTATCACTATTGTGAAAAAATACTACACTTCTGCTGTGATGCCCTCCCAATTGTTCAAAGAACAGTACAATAAACTTTGCTGCATCATTTTCCCCCAGTTGTATTCTTGAGATTGGAACACTTGCAAATATTATTTATTTTTATTTTATATTTATTTTATTTTATATTATTTTTATTTATCTTAAATATTCAGGAGATTTGAATATCAGAATATTAAGATCTGAAGATTATGGTTCAAAGGCCACCCAGGCAGGAAGGTTCCTTATATTCTTATCTCCAATAAATTGCTAAGAAAAGCCAGACAAAAGTGACACTAAGGTTCAAGTGTTAGAACAGTAGCCTTGAGCACAAACAGAATCTGGGACAGTGTCCAGGACCAGAGGTCAAGCCCTAGGACAAACAAAACAATAAAAACAAACCTCAAATCTAACATTTTTCTCATTGTATATAGAGGTATGTAATTAAGGACATTTCTTCCTGTGTTATGTATATGTAGAAGAAAAAAGATGTCACACAAATAGTCTCTTATACGATGTTACATCAAAGTCTCAAAAATTGCTCTTTTTCTAACTTTATCAATTAATAGCATCCATTTGATGGCAACTCTGTCCAGATTATTCACATTATCATGTTATACATGATCTGTTGGAATTATCTATTAATTAATTTCTAATTATACCTCAATTGAAAGAATATTCTAGGAAAATAGAATGCCAGAATCATTTGTGAATTTGTAAATTAAATCTTCTACTTGAAAAGAATTTTGTAGTATCCTATATAATATGAAATTACAAACAAAAATATTTTAAATCTAATTTCCAATTTAGCCAAGTCGACAAAGTCCTACATTAGATGAACTTTGCTATTTTTCCAGGCTTAAGTCTTTGTAATCCTTCAACATTTCTTTGTAATCCAACAGAATTACACTTACTTTTTCAAATTTTTGGTTGGGAATCATGAGCTATTTTGCATCTAGGAATGTTCTTTAATGAAGAGCGTGTCTAATACACAAGTGAGGATTATATATGAGTTGCAATTCAATAGGAAACTTCCCAAAACATAGTGACAAAATTAGCCCAAACTTCTCACTGTGTATTCCTTTCTTGTTGTTTGGTTTTTTTTTTTATTGAGAAAAATTATACTACCTGGTCCAAGGAAGGTATCGTTATGTAATTCCACTTCCACAAACGAGAGATAACAGGGAAATTACGCTATATCTAGCTTTCTTTGTTTTTGTAGTCTCTCACGATTTTTTTTTTGCCAAAACTGGCCTGATATCAGTCTTCTAAATCTCTGCCTTTTAATTTGCAATGTATATTTCATCTCAAGCTTGGACCCAGACTAGTTTTCAATGTAAACATTTAATATTGACTTCTGTTTTCTAGATATTATTAAATCCTATTGAGGTTAATATGGATCGTTATGATGTTGTAAGAACACAGATAAATACCTTGAATACTTTTTCCAATTCATTTAAATATTTCTAGTATACATCATAAATAAGACATTGATATTTCACAAGTATCTTATGCAGACTTCAGTTACTTTAATTTTTGTGCACATATTAAGTCCAATATAATTTTATCAACTCTATGTGAATATACAATATTTACAGATACTTTTCTTTACCAAAATAAGTCTGTGTCATGCTTCCCTTTTATAATTAAACCCACTATTTCTGTTTGTCCCATACCAAACCTGTTTCATCCTGGCAACTAACACATTTTTTTTCTCCTATTCTACATCACGCAATAAATAAGCTTTTTAAGATTGCCCTCAAATCTATGGTAGATTATTCTCAGTTATTGTATGCCTTAATATTGTATGGTATTCAGTCTAATTGCCTCTTGGTTCTGTTATTGGAGCATGTAGCACAATTAATTTCCCATTAATCTGAAGAAAGCCCAAATTGATTTCTATTTCTTTGACTAGAGGAAATACTGCTGCTATAATCCTCTGTGTTTTTGGCCTTTGGATGAATGTTATATGTTATTTCTAGGAGACAAAGCCTGAAGAGCTCAATTCCTGTGCTATACTGTGGGTGGTTGCGTATTTCATTCTAGGAACCCGTCAAAATGTTTTCAGAAGTGGCTTTCCCATTTGACATTCCTGCCAGCATCCTGTTTCTCTGTTTCTTGATAGCATTTAGTATGGTAAACATGGTATTATGTGAAGTAATTCTCATTCATGTTTTATGATGTCATTTTTGTTTTAATGTTCATTTATTTGATGACTAATGATGCTTTTTTGTGCTTATTTTTCACAAGATGTATTTTGCTTGTTTCTAATTGATGTTCTTTTTAATATTGGGTTTTGAGAGGCTAGGTTTGAGGCATTCTTCAGGTATAAGATTTGAAAATACTTTATCCTTGACTATGGGTACCCTTCATCATCATCATCATCATCATCATCATCATCATCATCATCATCATCATCATCATTATCATATAACTATTACTACTATTACTTTTGTACATCTATGTATGGTTGTGAGACTTGAACTCAGGGTCACTGAGATTTGTTGCAATTTGTTAACAATTTACCATTTCATTCATTCCTCAATTCTGGCTTTTTTGCTGATTAATCATAGATAAGATTCTCAGGGACTTTATTTTGTGGGCTGCCTTCAAACAGCAATACTCAATTCAAAGCCTCCCAAGTAGCTAGGATGAGATATATGAGCCACCTGCTCCTCTATTCACTACATGTATGTGACCTTTCACAGACTAAACTGTTTTACACTTTTATTGAGTTCAACTATATTGTTTTCCTTTCCTATAATTTTAAATCCAAGTTTAAGAATGCTTCATCTCCAAAATTGTCAAAACATCTTCCTTTGCTTTACATTTACATCACTCTTTTTGTTTTATATGCCATGTTTTAATCCTGCTTGAAGTTAACATTTGAATAAATTGTTATGTTTAAGTCAATATTCACTTTTTAATTCTCCCAAATACTGTCTAACCTATCACTACTTATTAAAGAGAATGTCATTCCAGAAATGTTTGGTTTTATGTCTTATTAAATTTTCCTTGATAATATTTATGAGAATTTAATCTGGTGCCCTACAGACCCATTGAGCTGTATAATCTTTCCTCTACAAATATAACAATTTCACACTAACAGCTTTAATATTGGACAGAGAATATATTCCAGATTATTTTTCTTTGTCAGTGACTCAAGGAGTGCTAGTTAGGTGTTTTCCGAAATTGTCATAAACATAAATAAAACTGTGAACCTGAGCACTGTTCGCCCATGCTTGTAATCCTAGCTGCATAGGAGGCTGATATCTGAGGATTGTAGTTCAAAGCCAGCTGGAATGGGAATGTCCATAGGATTCTATGGTCCAATTAACCACCAGAAAACCAGAAGTCGCACAGTTGCTCAATGAGTAGAGCATTCACTTTGAACTGAAGAGCCGAGGGACAAAGCCCAGGACCAGATTTCAAGCACCATGAATGACCAAAAAGAAAGGAGGCAGGGGACAATTTATATCTTTGCTCCATTGTATCCTCTAATCCACAAAAGTTATGTCTCCATTTATTTAGATTTTTGCTTTTATACTCAGCATTTTATAATTTTCAATGTTGGTGGGTGAACAGCACTCTCATACATGTTGACGATAAGTGAAGGTAGCACAAAGAAATTCACAGAAAACTGTTGAAAAATAAAGGGCAATGGGAATGGAGAAAGCCAGAAATGGGTTAATCAGGACCTTCATCAATATGTGAGAGTGTAAAATATTTCAATAAGATTTCTTCATACAATTAATATACACCAATGAATAAATATCATCCAAAAGCTTTGGTATTCAAGTATGACATAAAGGATAAATACACATTCTCTGGTGCAATGAAAGAAAGATGAGAAAATACATACTTCTAGTGAATGTGTACATAAACTAAGAAATTCTGTCAACATTCTGAGGGCTCATGGCTCATTATACTAGAAGGCTGCTGGTATCTAAGATAATACTAAAAAGTTAGACTTGAGTCTATTTGTAAGACTGCTTAATACTATTGCTTTTTGAGTCAGTATTCTTTTTATTGTTGTTGTTTTTGGTGGTGGTGGTGGTCGTTGGCCTTGAACTCTGGGCCTGGGTGCTGTCCCTCAGCTATTCAGCTCAAGTCTAGAGCTCTACCACTTGAGCCATAGGGTCACTTCTAGTTTTCTGGTGGTTTATTGGAAATAAGAGTCTCATGGACTTTTCCTTCACAGGCTGGCTTCAAACCACGACCTTCAGATCTCAGCCTCCTGAGTAGCTAAGATTAGAGGGATGAGCCACCAGCACCTGGCTCCTCTGTACAACATCTTGACCATAAAATAAAATAAAGTAAAATCAATAAAGGAATGTTTGGCCAATAAAGTGAAATGATAACTTACAGAAAAATGAAAATAATAATATTCATATATGTATATATACATGTATGTACATATCTGTATATTCTTATATATGCACACATATATAATTATTAGTATATATACACATAAAAGTATGAATACATGCATTTGTACACATAGTGTGTATACATGTGCATTTATTTAAATAGACTTGAATCAGAAATATATAAAGAGCATATTAATGATAATGAAAATCTTTAAACATCCTGAATACATTATCAAAAAATCCAAATACATATCTCTATAGTAATATAACAACAACCAAGGAAGGAACATATGGAAATATCATAATATACCTAGACATTGCTTACATGTAGTGATTAGTGGAAATAGAAACAATCAGATAGCCCTGCACAACCATTATGTAGAAATTGGAATCCTTATACATTGGTGCTTGGCACTTAAAATGATATGGTCAGTTTGTTAAAAATACTGGCAGGGCTAGGAAAGTGGCTCAGTGGTAGAGTGCTTGCCTTGCACGCATGAGGCCCTGGGTTTGATTCCTTCTCACCACATAAGCAAAAAAATAAAAAAAGCCAGAAGTGTCGCTGTGGTAGCCTTTAGCTGAAGAGCATAGGGCCAGCGCCCAGGCCCAGAGTTCAGGCCCCACTACCTGACTCCCCACACACACATACAAAAATACTGGAAATCTTTAAGATATTACATATAGAGTTGCCTCTATGATCCAGCATTTTGAACCATAAATTTACATACAAAACATATTTCAATATATGTCCAAAGAGACACATGTACAAGAATATACATAGCAAAACCTTTTGCAATAACATATAATAAAATATTGAAATGTTCATTGAGTATATTATTCAATTACACACATGGATTCAAAACAATATGCTCTATCCATGAGAAAAATTTACATGGACTTACTTTGGAAAGAGTGACATTACATGGGAGAATAGATAAAGTAGACTATATTTTCTAATTATAAGAGATTTTAAAATGGGCACATCTGTGTAGGTAGAATATGAAATAATAGCTGCTCAAGGGGAAGTAGGTTGAAATGATGACAGAGAGTGACTACTAATAAATATTGGAGTATTTTGAGAGGGTAGTAATAAAATGTTCTAGAATTGAAAGTGATGTTCTTACTCCAACTCTTTACATTCTGAGAATCATTATACTTTACTGACGAAATACAGATCGCATTTGCATTAACTTGGGAACATTTTCAGACTAGTAATGGGTGAATCTGAGTGATAATTTAGAATTTAAAATCAGAATTCTGTAACGCATAACTTAATATGTTGATGAAAAAGACTATCAAGAAAATATGGTCTATGTTATAACCAGAGTGACTATACATGACATTGCAAGTTAGTGAATATTCTACAAAATTAGGTAAATTAAGGGATGAGATAGGATTGTGAAGGATGAGGAGTAATGATCATAAAGATGTATTGTATTGTCCATGGAATGTGGCTTAGTGGTAGACTGCTTGCCTTGCATGTGTGAAGCCCTGGGTTTGATTGATTCCTCAATACTTCATTAAAAAAAGCTGGAATTGGCACTATGACACAAGTCATAGAGTGCTAGTGTGAGGAAAAGAAGATCAAGGATATTGCCAAGGCCAAACTCCAGGACTAGCCAAAAAAAAAAAAATACAAGATCATGTCATCTGCAAAGAGGGAGAGTTTTATTTCTTCTTTCCCTATTTGGATCGCCTTTATATCTGCATCTTGTCTTATTGCTGTAGCTAGGCATTCTAATACTAGATTGAAGAGAAGTGGAGAGAGTGGGCATCCTTGTCTTGTTCCTGAGCTAAGAGGAAATGGCTTTAGTTTTTCACCATTGAGTATAATGCTGGCTGTAGGTTTGTCATATACAGCCTTTCTTGTATTGAGGAATGTTCCATGGATTCCTAATTTTTCCAAAACCTTCATCATAAAGGGGTGTTGGATCTTGTCAAATGCTTTTTCTGCATCTATTGAGATAACCATGTGGTTCTTGTTCTTGCTCCTGTTAATGTGATGAAAAATATTAATTCATTTGCGTATATTGAACCAGTTTGCATCCCTGAAATGAATCCTGTTTGATCATGGTGTATGATTTTTTGGATGAATTGTTGAAGTCGATTGGCCAAAATTTTGTTGAGAAGTTTTGCATCAATGTTCATCAAAGAAATGGGTCTATAGTTCTCTTTCTTTGATGAGTCCCTGCCTGGTTTTGCGATGAGGGTTATGATGGCTTCATAGAATGTGTTCGGTAGTGAGCTTTCTCTTTCAATTTCATTGAAGAGTTGGAGGAGTATTGGTGTGAGCTCTGCTTTGAAGGCCTTGTAAAATTCCGCTGTAAAACCATCTGGTCCTGGACTTTTCTTAGCTGGGAGGTCTCTTATTGATGTTTCTATTTCAATGCTTGATATGGGCCTGTTAAGATAGTTTAACTCATCTTGGTTTAGTTTTGGCATGTCAATATTTGCTAGGAAGAGGTCCATTTCTGTCAAGTTGTCGAACTTATTAGCATAAAGTTTTGAGAAGTATTCCCTTATAAGGTTCTGAATCTTGGTTGTTTCCGTGGTGATGTTTCCATTCTCATCTCTGAGTTTATTAATTTGGGTGTGTTCTCTCCTTTTTCTGATAAGATTTGCTAAGGGTCTGTCAATTTTGTTAAGTTTTTCGAAGAACCAACTCTATGTTTTGTTGATTCTTTCTATAGTTTTTTTGGTTCCTAATTCATTTAATTCTGATTTAATTTTGATTATTTCTTTCCGTCTACTCGATTGGGGTTTATCTTGCTGCTCTTTTTCAAGGAGGTTTAGATGTGTCATTAAATTGTTAGTTTCAGATCTCTCCAATTTGTTGATGTAGGATCTCAGAGCTATAAACTTGCCTCTGAGTACTGCCTTTGCTGTGTCCCAGAGGAGCTGGTAATTTGTGTGTTCATTTTTGTTGAATAGCATGAACAGTTCTGTATGCCAACAAAGAGAAAAGTGTGGCTGAAATTAGGAAAGCAACTCCATTTGTAATAGCCCCACAAAAAATAAAATACCTAGGAATTAACTTAACTAAAGAAGTGAAGGACGTAAATGATGAAAACTTTAAAATCTTGAAAAAGGAAATCAACACAGAACATAAAAAATGGCAAAGCCTCCCATGATCCTGGATTGGAAAGATTAACATCGTGAAAATGGCAATACTTCCCAAGGCTATCTACAAATTCAACGCAATACCTATCAAAATTCCACCCTCATTCTTCAAGGAAATAGAAGAGGCAATCCAAAAATTCATATGGAACAATAAAAGACCCCGAATAGCAAAAAAACTTCTCAACGGAACGAACACTGCTGGAGGAATATCAATACCAAATTTCAAACTCTACTATAAAGCCATAGTAATCAAAACAGCTTGGTATTGGCATAAGAACACACCTCAGGACCAATGGAATAGAATTGAAAACCCAGAAATGAACCTACAGACCTATAGCCATCTAATCTTAGATAAGGAAGCTAAAGCAATAGAATGCAAGAAAGAAAGCCTCTTCAGTAAATGGTGCTGGCAAAATTGGTTAACTACATGTAGAAAACTAAAGCTAGATCCTTATATATCACCCTGCACCAGAATCAACTGCAAATGGATCAAAGACCTTGAACTCAAAGCAGACACTCTGAAAACATTACAGGATGGAATAGGAGAAACCCTAGGTCTCCTTGGCTCAGGCCGAAATTTTCTGAATAGAGACCCGGAAACACAACAAATCAAAGAAAGGTTGTACAAATGAGATTGCATAAGGTTGCAGAGCTTCTGCAGGGCAAATGACATAGCTAGCACGATCAATAGAAAGCCCACCGATTGGGAGAAGATCTTTACTAGCCATACAACGGACAAGGGTCTCATATCTAAAATATACTTGGAACTCAAAAAATTAAACCACCCAACAACAAATCCTCAAAGAAACAACTGCCCAATAAATAAGTGGGTGAAAGACTTAAAGAGAAGCTTCTCTGAAGAAGAAAGAAGGATGGCCAATAGACACATGAAGAAATGTTCAACATCCCTAGCCATAAAAGAAATGCAAATCAAAACAACATTGAGATATCACCTCACTCCAGTTAGAACAGCAAAAATCAAGAACTCTAACAACAACAGATGCTGGAGGGGATGTGGACAGAATTGTTGGTGGGAATGTAAACTTGTTCAACCACTTTGGAAAGCAGTATGGAGGTTCCTCAAAAGACTTCACATAGATCTCCCCTATGATCCAGCAACCGCACTTTTGGGCATTTACCCAAATGTATACAAACAAGACCACACTAAAGCTACCAGCACAACTATGTTTATTGCAGCATTATTTACCATAACAAAGATATGGAACCAACCCAGAAGCCCCTCAGTAGATGAATGGATCAAGAAAATGTGGTATATATACACAATGGAATTCTACACCTCCATCAGAAAGAATGACATTTCCCCATTTGTTAGGAAATGGAAAGGCTTGGAAAAAATTATATTAAGTGAAGTAAGCCAGGCCCAAAGAAGCATAGGTCCCATGGTTTCCCTTATTTGCATTATCTAGTATAGGTATGAGTCAAATGTAAAAGGTCAGATAATGTGATGTTAGGAAAACGAACCCTTAAATATGTATTTTAATGTTTTCGTTTCTTTCATGCATGTGTTTCTAACGCATTTATAAGATTATTTCTTTGTTGCTTTGTATGTCCCTCCCCGACAGTGTAACCCCCGTTTCACTTTATTTGATGTCAGTATAACATGTGGAGGAGATGGGGACATACAAGTCGTTTAAGGATTCAGGTGGACCTGTTGCAACAAGGAGAATTACAAAATGTCATGTCGAAGCAAGCTTTACAATGTCGGTGTGGGGGGGGAGGGGGGTATGATTGGGTGGGGGGGAGGGTGGAGGCTGGGAAGGGAGGTGTAGGGTAAACAAAGGAGGAGGCTGCAATGCTTGGTAAGAAATGTATGCATTATCCTGCCAATGTAATTGTAACCCCTCTGTACAGTATGCTCTCAAATAAAATAAAATAAAATTTAAAAAAAAAGGTACATTGTATTAAGCTGGGAAATAGCTGTTTACGCCTGTAATCCAAATACTCAGGAGTCTGAGGATTGAAGTTTGAAGACAGCCCAGGCAAAAATATCTGTGAGATTCTTATCTCCAATTAAATCTCAGAAAAATCTGAAAGTTCTGCTGTGCCTCAAGTGATAGAGTTCTAGCATTCATCCAAAGGCATCCCTGGGTAAGGGATAGGGCCCAGCCCCAGAGCTCAAACTTCAGGAAAGAAAAAAGAAAAAAAGGACTTACTAAACACTATTCAGAAACTGCTTTGTCAAACAGCAACTCCCACACAACTACTTAAAGTTAATTAAAAATATGATAAAATTCCAGTCATTTTGGGAGCCAGACATAGATACTATACATGGGACAAAGTAAATTTTATATCATGTGCTTTGAGTTGAAATTTGTTCTATAGTCTTCTTACATCATTTATTAATACTGCCAATTATAGGTCAATTTCCTTGAGGAACAGATTGTTTTCTATCATCTTTTCATAGGAAACCATAGAGGTGATTTTTTACCTCTTATTGAAGTATATCTGATATTTTAAAGTAGATTTGTTCTAATATAATGTTAATTTAATACATCATTGTATTAGGGCGATGTTAGCCAGATTTTTTTCCTGTAAATCTTATCCCTCATAATAAATGAGAGCATGCTGTGAGAGTCTCCTTTTAATATGACAAAATACTTTATAAAATTAACTTAAAAGGGGAAAAGATTATTCTTGCCTTCTGATTTTATACATTTCAGTTTATGTTTCTTATCCTCATTGCTTTGGGTTGGTGGTGGCACATTACACCATGTCAGGAACATGTGATGGAGTATGTGTATTCATGGAAGCCAGGAAGTAAAGAAGAGAAGGAATAGGAGTGGGAGAGGGAGACGGAAAAGGAGAAGGAGAAGGAGACAGAGACGAAAAAGAAGGAAGAGGAGGAAAAGACTTTGATCTTAACACCCTCTTTGATCATAAGTCCTCAGTGACCAAATCTCTTACAACTATGCCCACTTGAAAGGGTTCACCTCTTTATGGCAACATAGTTAAATATTTATTTGATTAATCAGAGAAACTATTTGGCAAGGAGGTGGTTTGGTTATAACATTGCTGGAGAGATATTTTGAGTGCAAATACATTTTGTTTAAAAGAAATGGAAGCTTCAAGAGGTGATCTTCAAAAATGACTATTTCATCTAACTCTTAATGATGAATTTTTCATAATTTTATGACCCTTCCATTCAAGTTTTTGTCATCTATGATGAGATTCTTTCTTTCTAGATGAGGGAAAAATGAATACGATCATTTATTTCTTAATTATTCTATATTGTAGGTATAATATGAATCTCCTACCATTCAAAAGTAAGGTATATTCAAGTCTATTGGAATAATTGCATAAGTCATGGAATATCTTGCTTTATCTCATATGGAGATTGATTCAATTTCTAAAAAAACCTTGACATAAAATCCATGAAATTCAGTGTTTATCTGAAATGTCTTGGTAATCAAACCTCAGAAATACATGACCAGTTACTAAGATTATTTTGGGGGCGGGGTCCGTTTTTGCGGCCTGAACTCTGGGCCTGGGCACTGTCCCTCAGCTCTTCATCTCAAGGCTAGTGCTCTACCACTTGAGCCACAGGACCACTTCTGGTTTTTTTCTTTTTGCTTATGTGGTGCTGAGGAATCGAACCCAGGGCCTCATGCATGCAAAGCAAGCAGTCTACCACTGAGTCACCTTCCCAGCCCACTAAGAGTTTTATCTATTCAAAAAATGTATGAATCTAAATTTTAATGTCAAAAAAGTTTAGGTTTAAAATAAGAAAAAATCAGGTTATCGCAGGAGATAATATTTAATTTAATGAAAAATTGCTTCATTCACCCTTACAGAGCCTACTGCTTTTTCCTGAATAAAACCCTAGTAATATTCCTGTCTTCCACCACAAAGCCTAAATAACTGTCCTATTTGAACATCTAATTTCAAGGCCACTGACAGAGCAGATATGGTGACATCCTCTTTAAAATTAGGTATTCAAAAGAGACAAAGTTATTTCGGCTTTGAAAGAACTGAAAAGGAAGTAAAATGCATATGATTTTTGTTAGCCCCATCATTCTTGTAAACATAAAATGCATATATCCATGTATGTATGTATATACATGTATGTAAATATATGTACAAGTGGTTCATCTCTTTTCTGTGTAGCAAATGGTAAAAATGTATTTGCACAATCACTAATCAAAGTCATGAATATACAAAATGAGCAAAGACATCATATTCAGGAATCTATGAATAGCCAATAACTCTGAAAATCTTTTACATCAGTTTGCATGTGGCAGTTACTGCAGTACAGAGACAGTAAGGCAAAAATGGGATACCAGGCAGAAGAAATGAGAAATAAGAGATACAAATGGTACAATATTCTTTCTGATGGGTCAGTAGAATTTCCAGTGTGTGTGTGTGTGTGTGTGTGTGTGTGTGTGTGTGTGTGTGTGTGTGTGTGTGTGTGTAGCAAATTTTTTTCATTCATTTCTCTCTTGAGGTGTATCTGGGCTGATTCAGTAAGCATGGTTGTGCTGAAAATTTTACTATATCCTGGCTTGCAAACTTTCAGATAAATGCCTAGGAGTAGAGTTGATGGATAATATGGAAGTGGGTAGTCAAAAGAGAGGTAAAGGGTGAAAAGAAGGTAGAATGAACAGGAGAAAAGGGGGGGAAGTTCAGAAAGGAATCCAGTAAATATCCTACAAATTTAAGAAGAGTGAAGGAAGAGATTCATTGAGGAGGGATGGATGAGACTATTGAAAGGGTTGGCATTGAGCAAGGTATTTTGTATGCATAAATTGCTTTATTTAATGATAACTCCTTTGCCACTTAATAATTAAAAAGCCATGTCCCTAAAATGTTATGCATTTATAAGCAAAGCATGAGAATCTGCTCAGATCATCTCTAGGGTTTATAAATCTTTTTTCATTAGGATGAATTTTAGAACAACTGTAATGATGCCTATCATCTGAAGAAAATTTAATGATTTCCAGCTATTTAAAATAATCATTATTGGAGATATGGCTCAAGTGGCAGATTGCTACATAGTGAGCAAAGCTGTCAGATATTGAATTCATGTCTCGATCTCGAACAAAAGTAAAAGCATTCAGTAAAAGTCAGGCACATTCCTGGGAACCAGTAGCTCATACATTTAATCCTATTTTTAATCAGAAGGCAGAGATCTGGGGATCTCAGTTCAATGTCAGCTGAGATAGGAACGTCTGTGACACTCTTATCTCCAATTCACTGTCAAAGAAAGCTGCAAGTGGACTTGTGGCTCAAGTGGTAGAATGTCAGCCTACAACAAAAAGCTCAGGGACAGAACCCAAGCACTGATTTGAAGTCCTGGAATAGTGCATATACATTCACAAAGGAAGTAAGTCACTCAAGTTCTCAACCTTCCATTTCCCTAATCCTAACTCCTATTCTGGTCAGAACCCTAAGAGTAACCTTGATGATAATAGTAACCACATCTGCAATTAATGGAAATTACTCAAGTTTAGATTACTTCCTTTTAGATAAGCATTGTCTTTGAAATGATTTGCAGTTTGCTCCAAATCCTAAAGATTCTCTGACTTGGACACTGAAATCTATCTTGTTCCCTATTAGGAATCATTAATCTCAAATCCTCATATCATAAAAAATACCATAGTTTTCACAGATTTTAACTTTTACTGAACTCCTGTATCTCCAAAAACAAGTTGCAGGTTTACTTAAAATCTACTCTACTTCTAAACCATAACTATATACCTAATCCTTACTAGAAACCTAACTCTAAATTTAACCCTATTGAACCCTGAATAATAAACTTAGGGAAACTCTGTAGTTTTTGTTAAATTTCATACTTAGTTTACTTGAAAGTGTCAGCAGAAAACTCAGTTTTACCTTAAACGTTACCGTTCCCTAACCCTAAGCCTAAACTTAATTAGAAAAGTAAACCTAAACCTAGAACTAATGGCCTTTGGTATCTAAAAAACACACAAATACATTAGTTTTATTCATCCAAATTCTATTCAACTTATCTTTCTTAACATAGTTTGTAGTTTCACTCATTATCTTGTCTTTATTGTAATCCTAACCTAACTGGAATATTGAGGTTAACCCTCACACTAATCATACCCTAATCTTAATATTATTAGCAGTTTCTTATTTCACATTCATTCTAATTCTAACTTGACTTCTCATTCAAAGATTTACATTCAGTTTGACCCTAAATTTTCCATTTCTCTTATGCTTACACTAACCTCAGCTGGAACTGAAACCTAACTTTCACCCTAATTATAATCCAATTCTAATGTTAAAGAAAAAGTCTAGTTTTTAATCATTCTCATGAATATTCCAGTTTTCGCTCTGGAAATGAGTTTGTTTGCCCTAATTCCCACAAATTATCTGACTCTACCTCTGAAGTTATCTTGTTCCCTAACATGAACCATTATATTATTTGTCCTCAAATTGTCTTACCAGGAAAAATACTGTAGTTTCCATTGATCCTACCTTTTCCTGAACCACTGTATCCTAAAACAGTTTCAGATTTACTTACCATCTAGTACATTACTTAAAGCTAACTCTCAACTTATACCTGGCTTGAAAACTCTTACTAATCCTTACAAGAATGGTCACTGAGGAATAAACATAATGATAAACCTCTAGTTACTATTCATTCTCACATATTTGCTTCTACTTGTTAGTGAGAACCTAATTTTATACTAAAAACTTTCTTATTCATAACAGAAATATAATCAGAAGAAAATACTGACCCTAATCTTAATCCAAATTATATGACAATACTAACACTAACACAAGTACACTAGTTTTCACTCATCCTAACTTGTTTCAAATAAGACTTCCAAACATATGTTTCAATTTTTTTCCAATATCTTAGTCATTTTCTAACCCTAAACTTAATCTTTCTTAACTGGAACATTGAGTATAACCATCAGCCTAATTGTAAGTACATTCTATTATTAATAGCAATTCTCTAGTTCACATTCATTCTAATACTTACTAGACTTATAATTAAAATTTAACTTCAATTTGACCCTCATTCTCGAAATAAATTGCAGGTTTTCTGTAAACTCTACAGACTTTCTCACTCTTAACACTGAATGTATCTTGTTCTATAACAGGAATCATTATACCCATTGATCTCAAATCCTGATATTATGAAATACATTGTACTTCCATTATTAAAATTTTTCCTGAATTCCTAGAACCTAAAAAAGAAGTTCAGCTTTACTTAACATTTGACACATTTCTTTTTTTTTTTTCTTTTTGTCGGTCGTGGGGCTTGAACTCTGGGCCTGGGCACAATCATCGAGTTCTATAGCTCAAGGTGTGCACTTAACCATTTGAGCAACAGCACCGTTACTGGGGCTACCTTTCAACTGTTATCCTCAGAAATCAGCTTCCTGAGTAGCTAGGATAATAGGTGCGAGCCACCAGTTTAAACCATTTCTTTACTCTATCCTCAACCCCGGATAACCAGAAACCTAATCCTAATCAAAGTTTGATTTAACACCAAATGGTTAATGTAAAGAAAATTGTCTAGATTCTATTCAATCACATATTTTTTGGCTTCTACTTCTTAGTGGAAAACTAAAATTTACCTTAAAACTTATCCTTCCCTAACCCTAACCAGAATAAAACTGTATCTCACACATTAAACCAAATTATAACTGAATGTTTAAAGTAACACAGATTGGTTTTCATTCATTCTTGCCATTCATTCTTCTTAAAATGTGTGGCAGTTTTACACAATACCTTACATCTTTTTCTCATCCTAACCCCAGCTCTAACTGGAACACCTTGCCTAATCCTAAGCCTAAATATAACCGAACCATCATGTTAATATAATCCTCTTTTTTTCACATTTATCATAACTCTTGCTCAGCGTGTAGGCCTAAATTTTACTTGCGTTTTAAACCTAAATTTTTAAATTGTTTTTCTATTTCCCGTTAGGTTTTATTTTCATTATTTAACAAAAAATTATTTTGTTGTAAAGATGCTTTAAAGAGGGATTAGTTACATGTGTAAGGTAAGGAGTACATTTCTTGCTGAGTATTGTTACCCCCTTCTTTCTTGTTCACCCACAGGTTGTAGTGAAGGCTCCAGTAAGCAGCGTGGTCAAAGCCGTTTCCTGAATTCTAAATTTTAAATCTAATCATTTTTAGGCTTTGATAATATCATTTACTATCTCTTCAGAGCAATTAAGCTAAAATAAATACTACTTTTTAAACATTACACACACATTGTAAATAATATTAACATAGGCCAAAAAGAGACTAATTATTTCAGACTCATCATATTTGGTGATCTTACTGTGAAGAATGTAGAGAGTAGAAGGTCCTTAAACTCAATAAATAGTTTTGGTTAAATTAAATCATATATCTGGATTTATAATTTAGAGGTTAATCACATGATAACAGGAAAATAATAAAAAAATTTACTTTGGGATCAACAGAAAAAAGATATTTGTGCAAGTACCACAGTTGCTTTATTAGTCTGTAGTTGAACACTGAACTTCGATCTATATCTTGGCTATTGTTGTGAATAATGTGAATAACAATGAACTACAGATGTATTTACAAGTTACCCAGAGAGAAATAATCACATGATTGGTGTGCCAGATGATATTTCAACTTTGGATATCTTTAAAAAACTGCATACTACTTTCTACAACGAGAACACTAACCTGTATTTTGACCAAGAGTGTAGAAAATTTCCTTTTCTCCACAGTCTCGCTATCCAACATTATTACCTTTTGAGTTTTTTTAAAGGGCAGGTTTTTACTGTGTGAAGTACCCAAGACTGGCCTTAGACTCAAATCCTTTTACCCCAACCTCCTAATCGCTTGGAATTACCTGGTTCCTTGGATATTTTTGATGAGTTATGATAGTTATGAAGTAGTAAGTATCTTAGTAATTTTGAATTGCAATTCTCTAATGACTTCTCTTTACAAAGAATTAAGCCACATAGAAGTTGTATTAAATACAAATTTGTAAACCCACACGCGATTTTCAGGGCTTTTTGGAAAACATGTCTATTCAAAACATTTGTCCATTTTTAATCAAGTTTCTTGTTAACCTCATCTTTAATCTCTCTATACAAAATCAATAATTAGTTCACGGTAGTAGAAAGGAAAACATTAAGCAACTCCTAACATTTTTCAATTTTTTATAACATGATATTGCTTAGATCATTTTCTGTTAACGCTTGAGACTATATAACTCAATTTAGTTAGACCTTTTACAAGGCTATATGTATTTTATTTATTTTACTTTGATTTTTCTTTCCAAAGTCTGTGTGACTAATTTCCCTTGGTTTCTTTCTGTCTCATGTTGTTCAGATTTGAAAGTGAAGAATAAATGTAAGGATGAAAACAAAAAAATATACAGTTCCCCTCATCTGATGATTCCTCTACAAGAATGAGGAAAGTGTTCATCCTTCTAAGGACCTATGATAGCACATCAAAAAGAGAATTCATTTTCTATGTCTTCCTTATCTTTGTAACTTGAATGATGTAAACACAATATACTGCTCTGATACTTTTATGTTTTTTCAGTTTTGCACATTTTCATATGTATTTCACCTCAGTCTACAACATTCCTTCATCGTTCTGTCCCTGATATTTTTACACGATCAAGGCATGAGATAACCAGTTTGATTTACAGCATGAGAAGTTATCTACCTGGCTTCCTTGGAAGCAGAGTATGGTCAATAGATATTACTTCTGGTTGCTCATTACATGTAATGGTTTCTGCACTACTCATCACATTCTGTTTAGTATTTTAAAAAGACATAGCTAAACTAAAAGTTCATTCATAGAAGTATATGTTAAGTGTTTCATAAGTTTTATTTCTCTTAATTCTTAAGATAACATTTGCTATAATGCTAATGTTATTGCCATTTTACTGTTGAGAAAAATTGTAATTAAAGACAGTAAGTGCATGTCCCACAGACACACACAGTAAGGAAGGAAATGAGTCAAAGTTTCCAAAAGTCTTTCAGAAATATCAAAAAGGTGGGTAAAATCTCTCCATTCTCTTACACTCTCAATTCAATATTCATATTGACCAAGAAATAATAGCATAGCAATACTTGCTATGTTATTATGGTGATTGTTTTCTATCACATTTTGTCTTCAACACAGACTATGTTTGTGATATTGGGTTATCATGCACAGAGCAGAGCTTATAAATTGAGGTCCAAAGAGAGCCAAATTTTTTCTGTCCCACAGTTCCAGTTTCCTTTTTAAAAAGTAATAAAACCTTTAAATATCATCACTTACTGTCTTTTAAGAATCCAAAAACGAAATAAATTCACATATAATCACTCTAAAATGCTTTAAAAGTAGGAGATAATAAAACAGGCCCCACGAAGTAAATTTTCTTCTATTTTAAAAATTATTCTGAAAGCCTTGTGTTGGCTGGTCACACCTGTAATCCTATCTAATCTGGATATCTACTCAGGAGCCTGAGATCTGTGGATAACATTCCGGAGCCAATAAGGTCCAAAAAACAAAAACAAAAACAAAAACAAAAAGAACAACTTCATGAAATTATTTTTCAAAATTTTTAATGAACTAGCAAAAAGCCAGGAATGGAGATGTAGCTCATATAGTAGCTCAACAAGCTAGATAGGAAAGGCCTTGCAAGACCTTGAAGCCCTGATTTTAACTCTGAGCACTCCAACACACATGCATTGGGTGCGTTTGCATGCTCACGTATGTTTGCTGGTGCGCTGCCGAGATCACACACACACACACACACACACACACACATTCAAATTACCTTCATATCAGTGTTCTGCATTAATTTCTTTGTTAACGATAATATATGGGTAAAATAGAGGAAATGAACTCTTCCATCTCAGAACATTTTTATATGTTTTTTATTGTAATAATACTGTGCAGAGGGGTCACATTTACATGAGGAAGGAAATTAGTACATTTTCTAACAAGCATTGTTACCTCCTCCTTTATATTTCCCCTACTATCCTTTCCCTCCCACCTCCACAAATACACTCCCCTCCCCATTTTCTATCCCCCTGCCTAAATTGTAAAGTTCATTTTTCAACATAGTGTCTTGTGCATCTCATGGTTACAATTGGTTAAACTGCATCCCTATTTGAGCATTTTTCGCTTCCTCTCCCCAAATTTCCTACAAGATGTAGTGCACCAACTTCAAATACAGAGAAAACAGGGGTTATAGTGTGGGGGAGGAACATACAAAGAAACAAAAATAAATGACATCGTACATTATAAATAAGTTAGAAACAATAGCAAGAAACATAAAACCACTTGTGTCCCTATCTTGGGGTTCAATTCCCTTAACATCATCTTGTCTGGTATTATGCACATATCGTTTGAGCTTTTCTGCTTATCCCAGATATATATTCGTTATTGAAAATAAGGGAAACCATGGGACTTATGTTTTTTGGACTTGGATTACTTCACTCAATAAATTTTTTTCCAAGTCTTTCTATTTCCTAACAAATTTGGAGATGTCATTTTTTCTGATAGAGGCATAGAATTCCATTGTGTATATATACCACATTTTCTTGATCCATTCATCTAATGGGGGCATCTGGGTTAGTTCCATATCTTAGCTATGGTAAATAATGCTGCAATAAACATAGTTGTCCTGCTGGTTTTAGTATGGTCTTGTTTGTGATCATTTGGGTAAATCCCCAAAAGTGGGATTGCTGTGTCATAGGGGAGCTTTATGTAGAGTCTTTTGAGGAACCTCCATAATGCTTTCCAAAGTAATTGAACAAGTTTACACTCCCACCAAGAATGCAGTGCTGTTCCCTGGGGGCCACATCCCTTCCAGCATCTGTTTTTGTAAAAATATGGAATATTCCACGAATTTGCATGTCATCCTTGCACAGGGGCTATGCTAATCTTCTCTGTATCATTCCAATATTAGTGTATGTGATGCTGAATTGAGCAAAGAACTTTTTTTATATATAAAGTATACTTTTATTGATTTTATTAAACTAGTAAGTTTTTATTAAACTAGTAAGTTCAAAACTAGTAAGTTCAAAAGAATTGTTGTGTAATTTTAGAACCATATATTTCTTACATAAGCACACTTTTAAGAATAAAATCAAGACTGACATGTCAAAACAAAATAATTCCAGATATTTGTTGTTCAAGAAATGTGTAGGACATTGCCCCATTAGTTAGGAAATGGAAAAACTTGGAAAAAATTATATTAAGTGAAGTAAGCCAGGCCCAAAGAAACATAGGTCCCATGGTTTCCCTTATTTGTAATATCTAGTATATGTATGAGTCAAGCGGAAAAGGTCAGATAATGTGATGTCAGGAAAATGAACCCTTAGATGTGTATTTTAATGTTTTTTTCTTTCATGCATGTGTTTCTAACGCATTTATAAGATTATCTCTTTGTTGCTTTGTATGTCCTTCCCCCTGCTTTCACTATATTTGATTTCAGTATAACTTGTGGAGGAGATGGGGAAAAACCAGTTGTTTAAGGATACAGATGGACCTGTGGCAACAATGAGAAGTACAAGTTGTCATGTCCAAAATGAGCTTTACAACGTAGGTGCGGGGGGGGAGGGGAAGGGGGGGAAGGAGAAGGATTGGGATTGGGGGAGAGGGGGGAGGCTGGGAAGGGATGTGAAGGGTAAACAAAGGAGGAGGCTGCAATGCTTGGTAAGAAATGTACACATTATCCTGCCCATGTAATTGTAACTCCTCTGTACAGTATGTTCACAAATAAAATTAAATTAAATTAAAATAAATAAAATAAAATAAAAAATAAAAAAAGAAATGTGCAGGAAGAGGAATTCAATTATTCTATAAAAGGCACCTGTCATAATGAACACTCTAGCAAGTGTTAAGTTTTGTTAAAAGTTTTAATGTTTTACATATGTTTAATTTTGGGATTTTGCTTATATATGCCAAAATTTGGATTGTTTGGGAAGTATAAAACTTTTCTATAAAGTATTTAAGATTTATGGTAGCAGATATTAACTACTAAATACTTACATTTCAGAGTTTATAGAAACCTTATTAATGAGAAGTTGCAAAGTCTTTGTGTAAAGAAGTAGATTGAAGAGTTAAGACTATGTTAACTACACAGTTTCTGTTAAAACATTAGGGCTAACTTCCTTTATATGTTAGTGAGGAAAAAATGATGATGTAAGTCATAAACAAATGATGAGATGAGCCATAAATAGTCATCTTAGTGGGAAACTTTAAGAGTATGCATATTCTATAAAACTCTGGTTGAACATCAATACCTTAGCCAGTGTTAAATGTACAGATATTTGAAAAAATAATAAAATCTAATATTTCTACACTTCAAATACTGAAAATACTGATAATTGTTTTGTTTTTTATTTTATTAATCATTAATATTTAATTATTGGTTTTCTTTATTTGTAGCATTGTTTTCCTTGTTGTAATATAATACAACATTTGGTAAGTCATCATTAGGAGGTACTTTGAGAAGCTTACTGGGATCGCCAATCCAGGTTTTATAGGTGCATGTGAATTTACAAAGACGAAAATTAAAAACAAAATATTTATTAAAAAATGATCAAGTAGAGTCTGAATCAGGAGTGTTGATAAATGTCCACACCTGAATGCTTAGCCCTAGGCTGAAGCAGCGGTATTACTGAGTTAAAGCCATAAACTTGAGAGACATTTTGTTGTTTATTTTTTTTGATTTTGGTGGTCATGGGGCTTGAACTCTGGGGCCTGAGTGCTGTACCTCAGCTCAAGGCTAGCAGTACCACTGAGGCACAGTACCACTTCCATCTTTTTCTGCTTATGTGGTGCTGAGGAATGAAACCAAGGTCTTCATGAATGCAAAGCAACACTCTACCACTGATCCACCTTCCCAGCACCTGAGAGACTATATTTTAAAAAATCATTTAAACAACATTTGATTTCTGCTTTGGGTTATGTTATGAAATATATGAATACTTTTTATATTTTTGTGAATTTTAATACTTCTAAATTTATACTAACTTTAGCCACTTCATCCTTTTCAAAGTCATGAAATATCTCTGAGTGTTTGTTTTTGTGAAGATTGTTTTTGCATTTATAATTTCTTCTGAGTCACTCTTATTTTTCTCAAAATAACTTTATATTTCATGTTGATTTGTTGTCATACATCAAATATCTTCAAATGTACAAGTAGAGTCTAAAGATAGCAGTATGAATATTCTCATACAGCTCTTGTTTATCTGTTATGCACTTTCAGTATTATGATATTCCTCTCTCACTCTCACACTCTCTCATTTCCTCTCTTTCACTTATATGCTCCATGTCTGCTACTTAGAATTTCTGCTGGTCTACTATTATCATTCAGGATCCAGGGGTTTTGTGTGAACATGATAGCGACCATCACTTACCCTTGCATTCTTTAAGAGTTATAACAGTGATGTGATATTATTCTCTAACATTTAAATGGCAAAACAACAAATCTATTAATTCCTTTTCAATTTTACTACTATTATAAATTTTATCACATAGCAATCATTGGGATGGATAAAAGACAGTGACCTGTGTCTTAAAAAGTTCTTTTTCTTTTACAAACCAACTTTTTCTTTTATTATCAGTAAGTACATGCAATGAAAACAAAGCTATACTATGGAAAGTAGACTAAAGATGTTCCCAAGGATAAAAACAAAGGACTGGGGGAAGTGAGTACAAAGGATGCCCATTTATCATGTACACTTTGTGAGAATGACAATGTGCTGGGATTTATAGATTAAATCACTGAACAACTGATATATATATATATATATGCACATATATTTAGATATCTATATTTATTTACATATGCATATATGTGTGTATATTTCCTTATACATGTACACATGTATGTTACTATACTCACATACATATACACATGTATACATGCACACATGGAGAAAGACACATAATTACAGCCAATACAAGTTTCATTACTTGCTGAATATGCCTTAGACAGAATGCTTGGCACAATATATATTGAAGATGTATTTGTCTCTAAGAGTTTTTTTTTACCACTCCTCTTATCTCTTAAATCTGGTAGGTTTAGAGAGATTCGACTTACAAAATGCAGTACAAGTGACAGCAAAATACTCGGAAGTCTCAGTAAGTATAGGTCATGTGTTGTCTCCCTGCTCCCTATGGGATATTTGCTCTTGTAAACACTCTAAACAACCAAAGTAGCTGGAGAAAACCCTGGTAAAGAATAAAGTATAAGGCTTTAAATGGCATTCTTACTTGAGCTTTTTCCAACAGCCAGCATGAATTCCTAAGCAGATGAGTGAGTCCTCAGAAAACTGGACTCTACATATACATTTAACCAACCTATATGAAAAGTTCTATGACAGAAATGCTGACTGAGGTCCTGCTGATTTGCTGGCCAAGAAAATAAGAAAAAAAGAAAGTACTTTTTAATGTTTTAAAGTTTGAGAATAATTTGTAATCTGTCAATAAATGTGTAGAACACAATTATACCAACTGACAGAAAAATGATGGCGTTTCATTTATGTGCTTTTGGACATGGAGAGTGGTTTTATGTGTGTCTACACGAGCAGAATAAGCATAAATGAAGCCAGCATTTCTTTATTTAAGATATAAAGAAAGGATACAGGTTGACCCATTGGAACAATGAGATGTACAAGACACTCGACCAGAGTGGGAGGTGAAGGAGGGAGGTGGGGAGGTGTGAAGGGAAGGGATGGTAGGGGAACAACAAAGGAGGGGGTAACAATGCTCAATAAGAAATGTACTCATTACATTATGTAACTGTAACCCTTCTGTACAGTATATTTACAACAAAAATATATATTAAAAAGATACAAGGAAAACTTCTACACTTATATGAAGTTGTATTTGTCACTCAATATCAGTAAGGTATTGGTTTTAGGACCACAGGCTTATTACTTTTGATAATCAAAATCTCTACGTGAACACAATATATTATTTAAGTTAGAATCTGCCCACAAGCTAGTGCAGTGAAATTGCTATGAGAATTTTTACTACATTCTATGTTTGTAATGAAAAATAAAAGTATATGCACTATCAACAGATACAAATTTTATTCAGATAAATTTTGTCTGCAGTTTGTGGATGGAATTGGGAAAGCAATTTTGAAAAACAAATTTCATCAAAAAGACTAGTCTGAAAATTTTAACAAGGAGCTAATACAACATCATTGAATAATATGGAACTCCAAAGAGAAGTACTTGCAGTGAGACAATATCAGAAAGTGTATCAACTCAAGGACTTTTTAGAAATGCAGCTGCTAGATTTCTCCTGGAGAGCTTTCATAACACTTTGTGAAGCACAAGTCAGAACCTCACTGAAGTGTAGATGGTTTTCCCTCAACTTTCTGTCATGTTCAGTCATTATTAATCAACATATAGCTAGTCTTCAATAATCCTTTAATAAAATGTTGATGGAGTGTTTATATGCAGAAAGGCTGGGAAGGCTAACTTTTTCCAATTAGGAGAGTCTATTCTATGACCCAGCTGAAAGAAAGCTAGGTAAGCATCCATTTATAACCTTCTGAATAATTGTGATTCTGCCCATATCACTTATCTATCCATACCTGTGACCGAGTGAGAGGATTTTAAAAGAATTTAGTTATTTAAAATTTATATTTATGGTTCCGGGAAGATGGCGGCAAAGAACCTGGAGGCTAACAAGCTCTTGCATAGAAAGCAGTTTTAGTGCTCCAGTGAACAGTCCTAAGCCAGAGAATCACAGCAAGTGTGCCATCACAGTTCAGAGAGTTATGTCAGAGAGGGAAAATCCAGGCAAGGAGACAAATCTGAGCACTTGCCAGCAACTGCGGCTGCCGCGAGAGCTGCAGCATCCATAGCCACCATACCTGAAACACAGAGAGGCCAGGACAAACGTGCCAGATGCAGCGGGTGAGCAGATTCTCCTCAACTCAAGCAAGAACTGACAAGAAGCAGTCATCTTCATCCTGTAGATCACAGAACAGAGATGACCCAGGAACCAAGACTATGGCATTAGTAGAAGGCTGACATCCTCACTCCTCCTCATGGAGCAGAGGAGGGAAGGCCACCCCTCCCCACCCACTACCGAAGATCTCCATCTTTGATACTGACAAATGCCTGGCTGAGCATCTAGCTCCAACTCAGGCCTTGGAAGAAAACAATACAGTCATTTAGCAGGTCACAGGAAGCTTACCTGACCTGCCAGGCTCAGCTTCACCCAGGAAAATCACCCAGCCTGGGCCACCATCCAAATCAATGTCTTTCTTCACTGGGTAAACAGAGCCAGAGGTTGCCTCTCCCACTAGCAGCCCTGACAATCAATTGAAATTCGGTAAACATAAATCTGGAGAATGTCTCCAGGCTGTGCTCTCTGAGTGTCTCAGAAGCTAGCCTCCCAGGGAAAAGCTACTGTTCACTGAAAGGCCTCAACTCTACCCAGAACCTACACTCATCGCAGCATCTCCAAACTAGAGGAAACAGCCATCTCCCTCTTTTGTGATACTCAAAGCAGATCTCCCTCCCATTGAACTAGCCTGGGAGGAGGATCAGAAAATCCTGTGTAAAGCATACCATTTTTCTGCCTGCACAAACAATCTGATTTATGAAACCAGCCAAGAACAGGAAAATCAAACACCACAAGCAGACCAGAGACTCCAGCAAGAGACTGTTATGGACACAAGGGAGAAACAGGATCTTCCCATCCCGCCCCCCCCCCCAATAAAAAGGAAAGAACTCTTTTTTTATAAATTTTATTAAAATTTTTTTAATTTTTTTTAATTTTTAATTTTTAACTTAAATTTTTTCTATTAACTTCTTTTTCTTCTAATATGTTTATTTTAGGGGTATATGTGTGTTTGCTTTTTTTTCTTTTTTTTTTATCTCTACTCACCTTTTGATCCTTTTTTCTTCCTTTCTCATTCTTTTGACTTTTTCTTCTCTTTCATTCTTCTTTATGTGACTGAATTGCTGTTCTGCACCTCAAATATACCCGTAGTCAATTAGTAGACCTTACCCCACATTGTGTACACACTTAATGCAGAAATTTATTACTCAATTCAAAACCTCTTAGACTTAAATTACTTAATAGCAGTACAACCTCTTTATATCTATATAATATTTTAAGCATTTTTATTTTTAAATTTTTCATGTCTCCTTTCTATCCCTCTCCTCTTATCCTATTCCTGTTCTTCTCTGAATATTGCATTTTTAAATTTGCATAATTTTAAAGTGTTTCACTTTTTAATTTTAATTTTTGTTTTTCTATCATTTCTTGTCTCTTTTTTTCTTTCTCCTTTATTTTCTCTCTAATATCAGTTATCCAACCTATTTCCCGCTTTGAGATTAGGACTTAGTTAACTCTCCTTCTACCTTTCCACATCCCTCTATTCCTATTTTTACCCACATCTCTCCCTAAACATTATAATTTCTGGTTTGCCAAATTCTTTGTGGTTGGTAGCCCATTAATACATAGTAGTTTGAGGTTTAATAGATATTTCTGTTGAACACTTTTGACTGTGAAACTAAAGACTTTGGTTGATGCTTGCCTTAAGATAGTGTTCTAGAACAAAACTGGTGTTACTCTCATCCCAAATGGGCAGATCAAGCTGGAAAAACATAACAAAAATGGCAAGTCCGTGTATCTCAATTCCCACTCACGATAATCAGGGGAAAGGACAGATAATGAATAATTCAGAGGAGAGATCCCAAAAAGCTCTCTAAAAACTACTGGTAAACAGGGTAAATGGAAATATTGAAAATCTGCAAAGGACTCTGTGTGAGCATGACAGGGAGAGAGAGGATGCAAAGCAAAGATCTATACAAGAATATCATGAGGATGAAGAAGCTACTCAAAGACTGATACAGGAATTGCATGAGCAGCTTGATAAATCTCAAAGAGAAATAAAGGAATGGCGTGAGCAGGCTGAGATCAGCCAAAGAGATAGACAGGAATTGCGTGAGATGGCTGAGAACAGACAAAGAGAAAATCAGGAATGGCGTGAGCAGGATGAGAACACTCAAAGAGAACTACAGATATTGCATGAAAGTGAGGAAGCTAAAAAAGGAATAATACAAGAATTCAGAGAGTGGGATGAGAATAGACAAAGATTACTAGAGGCATTCATGGAATCCACAAACAGAGAGCTGAAAGAAGTCAAAGAGACCACAAAGAGAATAGAGCACAACAGAAGGAATGGGAGTCCAAGGAAACCATAATCAATCAACTAAATGATTTGAGATTAAACACAACACCAAATTAAGGAAGTAAAGAAGTTCATACAAGATCTAAAACAAAGCTCCAACAAAGAATGTGAAGCCATAAAAACCGACCAACTAGAGTGAAAAGAAAAAAAAAAGAAAGTCGTAATAGTAGGTTAGACCATGCAGAAGATCAAATTTCGGGCATTGAAGACAGCGTAGATATATAGAAAAAGAACATACAACCATCCAGGACAAATCCAAGAAATATGATAGATTTAATAAACACTTGGAAGACACCATCAGAAGGCCTAATCTGAGGATAATGGGTGTAGCGGAGAACCTAGACACAGAAGTTAATGGTCTAGGAAATTTGTTTAACAGAATGCTAGCAGAGAACATCCCATACATGCAAAAAGAAAGACCTATTCCTATACACGAAGCTTTTAGACACCCAAATAGACCAGAACAGAACAGGATATGACATCGTCAGTTTATAATTCACAAAGGATCAATTCAGACCAAGGAAATGATCCTTACAGTTTCTCTATAAAGGAAACCAATTAGAATCACCTCAGATTTCTCATCAGAGACAATCAAAACAAGAAGAACCTGGAATGGTGTATGCCAGGCCCAAAAGACAAACAACTATCAACCAAGAATAATGTACCCAGCTAAACTCTCCTTTATAATCGAAGGTCAAATAAAACCCTTCCATAGCAAAGAAAAATGGAAGCAATATATCTCCACAAAACCAGCCCTACAAAAGATTCTTTAAAATATCCTAAACAGAGAAAACCAACAAGACCACAATAAATTCCAAAAAACCTCACCCAAACTGAGAATCCAAGAACCATAGGAAGAACCCAGTTGCCACAGCAACTGGGTTCAAGAAATCCCAAATACCTCTCAGTCCTATCTCTCAACATTAACGGACTTAACTCTCCAATTAAAGGACATAGAGTCTCTAGATTAAAAAGAAAGATCCTTCTATCTGCTGCCTTGAGGATTCACATCTTACCCATAAAAACAATCACATTTTCAATGTGAAAGACTGGAACAAAATCTACCAAGCAAGCAGCCCCCATAAACAGGCGGTGTTGCAATTCTAATATCAGATTAATAGACTTAATATTAAAATTAGTGAGAAGAGATAAAGAAGGTTGCTACATACTCATTAAGGGATCTCTCCTTCAGGAGGACATTACAATTCTAAACATCTATGATAAAAAAAAACGAAGTACCCAAATTTATCCAAGAATCACTACTCTCCCTCAAATCCCACATAGATCCAAAGACAATAATTATTGGGAACTTTAACACACCACTCTCCCCACTAGATAGATCAACTCGGCAAAAACTCAAGAGAGAAAACGCAGATCTAAAAAACTGCATAGATCAATTAGATTTAACAGACATCTACCATATATTTCACCCAGCAGCATGAGACTATACGTTTCTTTCAACAGCACATGGATACATTTTCCAAAATAGACCAAATTTTAGGCCACAAAGCAAACTTGTCCAAATTCAGAAACACTGAAGTTATACCTTGCATTCACTCAGACCACAGGGGAATAAAATTAGAACTCAACACCAAAAGCACCCAAAAAAGTCCTGTAACACATGGAGGCTGATCAACACACTATTGAATCATGATTGGATCATGTAAGAGATTAGAAATGAAATTCAAATCTTCAAGATATTCAACAAAAATGAACACACAAAAGAGCAGCTTCTCTGGGACACAGCAATAGCAGTACTCAGAGGCAAGTTTATAGCTCTCAGTTCCTACACCAACAAATTAGAGAGATCTGAAACCAACAAATTAATGAGACATCTGAGCCTCCTTGAGAAAGAGCAGCAAGATAAACTCCATTCCAGTAGACAGTAAGAAATTATTACAAGTCAATCAGAATTAAATGAATTAGAATACAAAAAAAATCATAGAATGAATCAATAAAACAAAGAATTTGTTTGAAAAAATTAACAAAATTGACAGACCCCTAACAAATCTCGTCAGAAAAATAATAGAACACACTCAAATAAATAAACTCAGAGATGAGAATGGAAACATCGCCACAGAAACAACCAAGATTCAGGAGAGGGAAGATGGCGGAGGAGAAGCTGGAATCTGAACAAGCTCTCACAGTTTTAGAGTTCCAGTGAACAGTCCTAAGCCAGAGAATCACACCAAGTGTGCCATCACAGGACAGAGAGTTAGACAAGAGAGGGGAAGCCAAGGCAAAAAGACACATCTGAGCGCCTGCCAGCAGCCGCTGCGGCAGCGGCGGCAGGGTTGCGGGGGAGAACGCAGCCGGGGCCATAACTGAGCGCTCACACAGAGAGTCCAGGACAAAGGAGCCAGACGCAGCGGGCAAGAGGATTCTACTCAACAACAACAAGAACCGACAAGGAGTGGACATCTTCATCCTACAATTCGCAGACCAGAGATGGCTTCTACTCGAAGTGAGTAGAAGCCCGACATCCTCACTCCTTCTCAGGGAGCAGAGGAGGGAAGGCCACCCCTCCCCTCCCCCAGCACCGGTGATCTCCATCTTGGATACCGACAAAGCTCGGAGGAGCTGCCAGCTCCAACCCAGGCCTTGGAATAAAACGAGTCATTTAGCAGGTCACAAGAAGTTAATGGCGGCGAAGTGACCTGCCAGACTCGGCTCCATCCAGGGAAAAGTCACCCAGCTCAGGAAACAGCCATTGGAGTGGCTTTCCTCACTGGGTAATCAGAGCCAGAGGCTGCCCCTCCCTCTAGCAGCCTCAACAATCAATTGAAAAACAGAAACCCTGAGAATGGCTCCAGGCTGGGCTCTGTGAGTTTTTTTTTTCACAAAATAGCCCCAGGAAAAAGCTACTGATTGTTGAAAGGCCTCAACTCTACCCAGAACCTAGCCTCACCACTGCATCCCCCTCTTTTGTGATTCTCAAAGCACATCAACCTCCCAGTAAACTAATCTGGGAGGGGGATCTCCAAATCTTGGGTAAAGCAGAGCATTTTTCTGCCTGTTCGAACAAACTGACTTAAGAAACCAATCAAGCCACAGGACCTCAAGCTGACCAGAGACTCCAACAAGAGGCTGTTTACAGACAAAAGGGAGATACAGGATTCTTCCCACCCCTCCCCCCAAAAAAAAAATCAAAGAACTTTTTTTTTTCTTCCTCTTCTTTTTTTTTTCTTTTTTTTTTTGGTAACATATATATATATATATATATATATATATATATATATATATAATTTTTTTCCTTTTACAAAATTTTTTTAATCTTTAATTTTTGCCTTTTTTGAAAATATAATTGTTTTCCACTAACTTTTTTTCCTCTTATAATTTTTATATTAGGAATACATGAATGTGCGTTTTCCTTTCTTTTCTTGTCTTCTTTCTCTTTTTCTTTCTTTCTTAACTATCTTTTTGTTTTTTTGTCTAGCTCTACTGAACTTCTGATCTTTTTCTCTCCCTTTCTAATCCTTTTAGCCTTTTCCTCTCTTTTGATCTTCTGTATGTGACTTAACTCTTGTCCTGCACATCCTCAGATTAACCAGTAGTTAAATAGTAGACCCTATCCCCCATTGTGTACACACTTAATCCACAAATTTATTACCCAATTCAAAACCTCTGAGACTTAAATTCCTTAATAGCAGTACTACCTCTTTATACCTATATAATATTTTAAGCATTTTCTTAAGATTTTAACTTCTCCTCTATGTCCCTACCCTTCTATTAATATAGGAATCCCACAAACGGGAGGAAGCTAATCAAAGAGTAATTCAGGAATTGAGAGACCAGGATGAGAATACACAAAGATCACTAAAGGCATTCATGGAATCCATTAACAAAGAGCTGAAGGAAGTCAGGGAGACCACAAAGGGAATGCTGAATGGAACCCAACAGAAGGAATGGGAGTCCAAAGAAACCATAACCAATCAACTAAGTGATTTGAGAACAAATACTGAACACCAAATTAAGGAAGTAAAGAAATTCATACAAGACCTAAAACAGAGCTTCAACAAAGAACTTGAAGCCATCAAATCTGACCAATTAGAAGGAAAAGATAGAACAAAGTAGAGAGTCTTGACAGCAGGTTAGACCATGCAGAAGATCGAATCTCAGGGATTGAAGACAGCCTAGATATTATAGAGACAGAACATACAACCATCCAAGACAAATCCAAGAAATATGATAGATTTATCCAACACCTGGAAGACACCATCAGAAGACCTAATCTAAGGATAATGGGTGTAGAGGAGCACCTAGAAACAGAAGTTAATGGTCTAGGAAATTTGTTTAACAGGATCCTAGCAGAGAACTTCCCAAACATACAAAAAGATAGGCCTATTCAGATACAAGAAGCTTTTAGAACCCCAAATAGAGCAGACCAGAATAGGACATCCCACCTTCACATTATAATCCACACAGGATCAACTCAGAACAAGGAAAAGATCCTTAAATCTGTCAGGGAGAAAAGGGTAATCACCTATAAAGGGAAACCAATTAGAATCACCTCAGATTTCTCAGCAGAGACAATCAAAGCAAGAAGAGCCTGGAATGACGTATGCCATGCCCTAAAAACAAACAACTATCAACCAAGAATACTGTACCCAGCTAAACTCTCCTTCGTAACTGAAGGCCAAATAAAAACCTTCCATAACAAAGAAAAATTGAAACAATACATCTCCACCAAACCTGCCCTACAAAAGATTCTTAAAGATGTCCTACACATAGAAAACCAATAAGACCGCAACAAAGGCCAAGAAAATGCACCCAAACTGAGAATCCAAGAACCATAGGAAGAACCCAGGTTTCGCAGCCCCCAAGAAGGTGGATAACTTGGCAGGAACTCCCAAATGCCTCTCAATCCTATCTCTTAACGTTAACGGACTGAACTCTCCAATTAAGCGACATAGATTGTCTAGTTGGATTAAAAAACAAGACCCTTCTATCTGCTGCCTGCAGGAGTCACATCTTGCCCGTAAAAACAAACACATTTTCAATGTTAAAGGCTGTAACAAAATCTACCAAGCAAACGGCCCTCATAAACAGGCGGGAGTTGCAATCCTAATATCAGATAAAATAGACTTCAAATTAAAATTCGTGAGAAGAGATACAGAAGGTCGCTAAATACTAATTAAAGGATCTCTCCTTCAGGAGGATGTTACAATTCTAAATATCGATTCGCCAAACAATGGAGCACCCAAATTTATCAAAGAAACACTACTTTCCCTCAAATCCCATATAGATCCAAAGACCTTAGTTGTTGGTGATTTTAACACACCACTCTCCCCACTAGATAGATCAACTCGGCAAAAACTCAACAGAGAAACCGCAATACTAAACAGCTGCATAGATCAACTAGACTTAACAGACATCAACCGAACATTTCACCCAGCAGTATCAGAATACATGTTTTTCTCAGCAGCGCATGGAACATTTTCTAAATTAGACTACATTTTAGGCCACAAAGCAAACTTGTCTAAATTCAGTAACATTGAAGTTATACCTTGCATTCTCTCTGACCACAAGGGAATAAAATTAGAACTCAGCACCAAACGCCACCAAAGAAACTCCGGTATCACATGGAGGCTGAACAACACAATGCTGAATCAAGAGTGGGTCATGGAAGAGATTAGAAAAGAAATTCAAATGTTCATGCTATTCAACAAAAATGAACACACAAATTACCAGCTCCTCTGGGACACAGCAAAGGCAATACTCAGAGGCAAGTTTATTGCTCTGAGCTCCTACATCAACAAATTGGAGAGATCTGAAACTAGCAATTTAATGACACATCTAAACCTCATTGAAAAAGGGCAGCAAGATAATCCCAATCCAGTAGATGGAAAGAAATAATCAAAATTAAATCAGAATTAAATGAATTCGAATCCAAAAAACTATAGAAAGAATCAACAAAACAAAGAGTTGGTTCTTCGAAAAACTTAACAAAATTGACAGACAATTAGCAAATCTTATCAGAAAAAGGAGAGAACACACCCAAATTAATAAACTCAGAGATGAGAATGGAAACATCACCATGGAAACAACCAAGATTCAGAACATTATAAGGGAATACTTCTCAAAACTTTATGCTAATAAGTTCGACAACTTGACAGAAATGGACCTTTTCCTAGCAAAATTGACATACCAAAACTAAACCAAGATGAGTTAAACCAGCTCAACCGGCCCATATCAAGCATTGAAATAGAAACACAAATAAGAGACATCCCAGCTGGGCTGGGAAGGTGGCTCAGTGGTAGAGCGCTTGCCTTGCGTGCTCGAGGCCCTGGGTTCAATTCCTCAGCACCACATAAGCAAAAACAAAAAAAAAGCCGGAAGTGGCGCTGTGGCTCAAGTGGTAGAGCACTAGCCTTCAGCTGAAGAGCTGAGGGACAGAGCCCAGGCCCAGAGTTCAGGCCCCATGACCAGACCCCAAAAAAAAAGAGACATCCCAGCTAAGAAAAGTCCAGGACCAGATGATTTTACAGCGGAATTTTACAAGGCCTTCGAAGCAGAGCTCACACCAATACTCCTCCAACTCTTCAATGAAATTGAAAGAGAAAGCTCACTACCGAACACATTCTATGAAGCCATCATAACCCTCATCGCAAAACCAGGCAGGGACTCATCAAAGAAAGAGAACTATAGACCCATTTCTTTGATGAACATTGATGCAAAACTTATCAACAAAATTTTGGCCAATCGACTTCAATAATTCATCCAAAAAATCATACACCATGATCAAACAGGATTCATTTCAGGGATGCAAAGCTGGTTCAATATACGCAAATCAATTAATATTATACATCACATCAACAGGAGCAAGAATAAGAACCACATGGTTATCTCAATAGATGCAGAAAAAGCATTCGACAAGATCCAACACCCCTTTATGATGAAGGTTTTGGAAAAATTAGGAATCCATGGAACATTCCCCAATACAATAAAGGCTGTATATGACAAACCTACAGCCAGCATTATACTCAATGGTGAAAAACTAAAGCCATTTCCTCTTAACTCAGGAACAAGACAAGGATGCCCACTCTCTCCACTTCTCTTCAGTCTAGTATTAGAATGCCTAGCTACAGCAATAAGACAAGGTGCAGACATAAAGGGGATCCAAATAGAGAAAGAAGAAATAAAACTCTCCTTCTTTGCAGATGACATGATCTTGTATTTAAAGAATCCCATAGACTCCACACCCAAATTACTCAAGCTGATTCAAAACTTTTGCAAAGTAGCAGTTTATAAAATTAACCCCCCAAAATCAATGGCTTTTCTGTATGCCAACAATGAGAAAAGTGTGGCTGAAATTAGGAATGCAACTCCGTTTGTAATAGCCCCACAAAAATAAAATACCTAGGAATTAACTAAACTAAAGAAGTGAAGGACCTCTATGATGAAAACTTTAAAATCTTAACAAAGAAAATCAACAAAGAACTTTAAAAATGGCAAAAGCTCCCATGCTCCTGGATTGGAAAGGTTAACATTATGAAAATGGCAATTCTTCCCAAGTCTATCTACAAATTCAACGCAATACCTATCAAAATTCCAACCTCATTCTTCAAGGAAATAGAAGAGGCAATCTAAAAATTCATATGGAAAAATAAAAGACCCCGAATAGCAAAAACGCTCCTCAACGGAAAGAACACTGCTGGAGGAATATCAATACCAAATTGATAACTCTACTATAAAGCCATAGAAATCAAAACAGCTTGGTATTGGCATAAGAACAGACCTCAGGACCAATGGAATAGAATTGAAAACCCAGAAATGAACCTACAGTCCTATAGCCATCTAATCTTCGATAAGGGATCTAAAACAGTAGAATGGAAGAAAGACAGTCTCTTCAGTAAATGGTGCTGGCAAAATTGGTTAATTACATGTAGAAAACTTAAGCTAGAACCTTATATATCACCCTGCACCAGAATCAACTCCAAATGGATCAAAGACCTTGAACTCAAAGCAGACACTCTGAAATCATTACAGGATGGAATAGGAGAAACCCTAGGTCTCCTTGGCTCAGGCCGAAATTTTCTGAATAGAGACCCGGAAACACAACAAATCAAAGAAAGGTTGGACAAATGGGATTGCATAAAGTTGCAGAGCTTCTGCAGGGCAAATGCCATAGCTAGCAAGATCAATAGAAAGCACACCGATTGGGAGAAGATCTTTACTAGCCATACAACAGACAAGGGTCTCATATCTAAAATATACTTGGAACTCAAAAAATTAAACCCCCCAACAACAAGTCTTCAAAGAAACAACTGCCCAATAAATAAGTGGGCGAAAGACTTAAAGAGAAACTTCTCTGAAGAAGAAAGAAGGATGGCCAATAGACACAGGAAGAAATGCCCAACCTCCCTAGCCATAAAAGAAATGCACATCAAAACAACATTGAGATACCACCTCACTCCAGTTGGAACGGCTATAATCAAGAACTCAAATAACAGATGCTGGAGTTGATGTGGACAGAAGGCAGCCCTAATGCACTGTTGGTGGAAGTGTAATCTTGTTCAACCACTTTGCCAAGCAGTATGGAAGTTTCTTAAAAGACTCCACATAGAGCTCCCTTATGACCCAGCAATTCCACTTTTGGGTATTTACTGAAATGTTCACAAACAAGACCACACTAAAGCTACCAGCACGACTATGTTTATTGCAGCATTGTTTAACATAGCTAAGATATGGAACTAACCCAGATGCCGCTCAGTAGATGAATGGATCAAGAAAATGTGTTATATTTACACAATGGAATTCTGTCCCCATCAGAAAGAATGATATTGCACCATTTGTTAGGAAATGGAAAGAGTTGGAAAAAATTATATTAAGTGAAGTAAGCCAGGCCCAAAGAAACGTAGGTCCCATGGTTTCCCTTATTTGCAATAACTAGTATATATCTGAGTCAAGCAGTAAAGGGCAGATAAGTTGATGTTAGGGAAATGAGCCCTAAGATGTGAATTCAAATGAATTTTTTTCTTTCATGTGATTGTATCTAACACATTTATAAGATTATTTCTTTGTTGTTTTGTATGTCCCTCCCCCACGATATAACCCTTGATTTCCTTGTATTTTATGTTGGTATAATTTGTGGAGGGTAAGGGAAAAAACAAATCGTTTAAATAGGGATACAGTTGGACCCATTACAACAATGAAATGTACAAGATGTTATGTCGAAAAAGAACTGTACAATTTTTGTGGGGGGGGGAGGATTAAATTGGCGGAACTTGGAGAGAATGGGTAGGTATGGGAAGGGGAAACAAAGGAAGAGGCTACAATGTTTGATAAGAAATGTACTCATTATCTTACCCATGTAACTGTAACCCTTCTGTACAGTATTTTCACAACAACAAAAAATATTAAATTCAAATATGGAATGAAATTAATTCCAATAATGCATTGCATTAAGATGTTTAGAAACAAGTGAGAAACTTAAAGGTCTATAAGATATTTTTTTGGAAGTGAAGGGATATAGGAATTTGGTTCTCTAGTTTATGCAATTTGCAAAAGCATTAGGCAAAACAAAATTTACATTTGCAGCAGACTTGACACATTAAATGTTGTATGTTGAAAGGGACACACGCCTCAACAATATGTCAATGCTCTCTTCTTATTTATTTCTAAAGGTTTAGGCTTCTGGTCTCTTAATATCATAACTTCAAAAAATTATCTTTATCTAGTTGTGCAAAGGGGTTTTGCTTCATCATGTCAGTGTTGAATAGAGTGTATATGCATTTGAATATACAGTGCATCTGGATCATTGTCAAACTTTCCATTTTTCTTCGGCCCCTTACCCTAACCACACTTATCCCTTCAAGTTTCCTACTTATATTGTCACATGTGTACATTAAGTGCTATGACTGTATTAGTCCACCATTTCATTCTCCATTCTTCTACCCTACTCCCTTTTAGCCCAGATCCCCTTTCAAGACTTGTTTCAACTTCATGGTTTTTTGTTAAATATCTCTAATTTGGCATTTGGCTATGGGCTTGCCCCATCCTTTCTTCCATGTTTGACCTATACAAATGAGTATATTTCTCCACATTTCTAATCTGTGAATGGCTGAGATATGTCTCCTTTACTATTCACCTTCTGTCCTAAATTTAAAATTGTACTTTCAGGGCCATTCATTAGAGCATTTTTTATTCTCTACACACTGAAGAGAATTTCCATGCTCTCAGCTTTATGTTATCTATCATGAATTTCCATCGCTTATCACTTCAGCAGTCTAAATTTAAAGTCATATTTTTTGCATTATATTCACACAGTTTAAGTGAATATCAAGGGTAATTTTCATAGTATTGGAAGTTTAGGGACAATCTTCAATTTCTGATGATAGAAGCAGGAGTCAATTTTAATTTTCAGATTCCACTATATAGTGACCCCTGTAGTCTTCTAAATTTTCAATAAATTTCGAGTTAGTTTTTATTAATAATTTAAAAAGTTTTATTTCAGTATTAGAAATACTGCTCCATGTTCCCCATGTTCCCCATGTTTCCCACTAGTTCAGGTTAAGGCCCCTTTGTCTTTATTTTTTGAGAGGCCATGGGATGTGGATACACAGAGAGATGATCATTACTCAAGTATCTCCTTCTCTTCTGTTTCTGCTGTTCTTGTTGAGAGGAGGACTGGAGCAGGGAACAGGAGTGATGGTTGACTTCACCATACAAGGGAGTATTCCTGGCATGTCCATTATTGTTTCTCAGAATCAATTAAAGTGCTTATTCTTGCCTTCTCTGTTACAGTAAACTCACAATGGCTTCCTTAGTTCAGGAGGAAGCATACTAACAGGTTATTACTTGCAAATTGGTATTTTATGTCTCAGTATACTACTACCAAATATAGAAAGCGGTGTCTACATAAATGCAAAGGTACTGATTGTCCAACAATACCTTAGTGAGGTGTAGACAATTCTACTCAGCTACCCCCTCCTCTCGTATCCTGTCTTCGACTTCCCTCCCTTCATTTACCCTCCCTTCCTTTCTTCTTTCTTTGTGTCTCTCTGCTCCATATTCATCTTTGTCTTCTCTCTTTTTTGCTTCCAGTAGCAGGTGCTTTGGTTTATCAGACAACACATAAATAATTGAACAAATATTTCTTTCTCCTCTTTTTGTGATTATTTATTCTTAAGAAATGAATTCTAGCACAGCACCAGTGGCTTACACCTAGATAGTAGGTAGGTTCAAATTTGACAATTGCAATTAGAAGCTATTCCAAATAGATAAATCTAAGAGATTCTTTTCTCTACTGTGGTAAAAGGAAGAAGTGAAGGTGTGGCTCAGGTGGTATAGAGCAAACATTGAGCATTAAAGACCAGATAGAGCTCAAGGCCAGGGGTTCAAACCCCATTACCAGTGCAATACTTAAAAAAAATTTAGTCCTTTGTCTTTGAAAATTGATATTTTTCCAAAAATTCGTACCCAGGACAATTTTCAAGGTCCAAGACTCTTTTTAAGGCTCTTTCACATCTTAAACTGATTCTTCTGCTTGATTCATATTATGGAAAATAGAAGTCAGACTTCATAGTATAAAGTATGCACATTTACTGAACAGTTCTTACCATTTTTAATGTAAAGGATGCATGAGAGAGGAATTCACCACACTTGGGTGAGTTAGATTTGACTCATTGACAGACTTTTACAATTAAATGAGGGTCTGTTTACATGTAAAGAAGTATATATATATATATATATATGGTTTTCTAGGCGAGAGAACGAGCTAGCTGTTGTCCAAGTTTGAATCAGAGTAAGTTTATTCCTATGATATGGTAAAGAGAAGCTCATCTCATAGAACACTTTGCAGACAGTAATTTCAAAAGGATTAAAAGCCCATGCCTATATTTTTGTTTTTTTTTGTTTTTCTGTTTTTTTTGGTCGGTCGTGGGGCTTGAACTCTGGGCCTGGGTGCTGTCCCTCAGCTTTTCAGCTCAAAGCAAGCACTCTACCACTTGAGCTACAGCACCACTTCCCCATGTCTATAATTTGAACAGCCAAGTTTATACAAACAAAAAACAGTTTTCTGAGCCAAAAAAATAAGTTAGAGCAAAAGGAACTATGTTAAATAGAGTTAATGGCTGAGTGATATGTGTAAATGTTTTCTGTATTCACAAATAAACTATAAGTCTTTCGTCATGTCCCTAACATCAATCTCCAAGATAGGCCTTGCTAAATCTGTCACAGAGGACTGGGTTTATGCTATTGTCAGTTTTTTTTAGGGTCCAATATCTTTCACAGTCGCTGGGTTGCAAACTGCTCACACCACATGCAGTGTCTGGAAACAATTGCTGTCTAGCTAAACACCTAAGGGATTTTTTGTGTTTCTCTGGCTTAGGACTGTTCACTGGAACTCTAAAACTGCTTTCTTTGCAAGACGCTGTTTAGCATCCAGCTTCTCCTCTGCCATCTTCTAGTTTTTAATCCTTTTGAAATTACTGTCTGCATAGTGTTCTATGAGATGAAATTTTCTTTACAGTATCATAGGAATAAACTTACTTTAATTCCAACTTGGACTGTAGCTAGTTTATTCCCTCCCCTAGAAAACCATCTGTCCAGTCTTCTTTATATGTCAACAAATGCTCATTTACCTGCAAAAGTCTGCCAGTGATTCAAACCTAACTCACCCAAGTGAGGTGAATTCCTCTCCCATGTTTCCCTTACATTAAAAATGGTAAACATGTGCATGTTTAGCCATGCACATACTTTTTAATGGAAAGTGTGGTTCCTATTTTGCATAATGTGAATTAAACAGAGGAATCAGGTTAAGAAGTGAAAGAGCCTTTGAAAGAGTCTTTGACCTTGAAAATTTTCCTGGGCATGAATTTTTGGAGAAATTTCCCCATTCAAAGAGGTAGGACTCATTTTTTATATTGTCCTGTTACTTGGGTTTGAACTCCTGGCCTTGAGTTATATCTGGGATTTAATTCTCAATGTTTGGACTATACCTCCTCACCCCCACCTTTACTTCTTCCTTTTACCACAAATGGAGAAAAGAATCTTTAGGTTTGTCTACTTGGAATAGCTTTGAATTGCAATTGTCAAATTTGAACCTACCTAGTAGCTACTTGTAAGCCATTGGTGCTCTGCTAGAACTCACTTCTTAAACATAAATCATCACAAAAAAGAGAAAAAAATTCAATTATTTGTGTGTTGTCTGATAAATCAAATCACTTGCTACTGGGAGATAGAATGCATGAAGTTAAAGATGAATATGGAGGATGGAAACACAAAGAAAGAAAAAGGAAAGGAGGGTAAATGAGGGAAGGGGAAGGGAGGATGTGAGAGGAGAGGCGTGCTGAATAGAATTGTTTATAAGGTGTTATTGGACAATCAGTGCCTTTGCATTTATGTAGCCAAAGCTTTATACTTTTGGTAGTAATAAGTTGAAATATAAAATACCAATTTACACGTAATAACCTGTTAGTGTGCTTCCTTCTGCACCAAGGGTAACACCGTGAAGTACTGTTACAAAGAAGGCAAGAGCAAGCAGTTTAAATGATTCTGAGAAACTACTATTTACATGCCAGGAATGCTGCCTTTTATGGTTAAGTCAAGCATCACTCTTGTTCCCTAATCTAGTCTTCCTCTCAACAAGAATAGCACAAAAGGAAGAGGAAGGATATATCTGAGTAATGATCATCTCTCTGTTTTCCCTCTTCCCTTGGCCTCTCAAACAATAAAGTCAAAGGAGACTTAACCTGAAACGGTGGGGGAAATGGCAGGAAAAAGTTCAGTCTAGCTTAATGTGAAAGTTTTAAAATAATTGGGGTAGTGTTGCAAATACTGAAATAAAATGTTTGTAATTAGTAATAAAAAGTAACTCTAAATGTATTGAAAATTTAGAAGACTAAAAGACTCATTCCATAGTGGAATGTACATAATTAAACTGACTCATGTTTCTATCATCAGAAATTGAAGACTGCTACTAAACATACAATACTAGATAAATTAACCTCGATATTCACTTAAAGTGTTTGAATATGATGCAGAAAACATTACTCATGTAACTGTAACCCTTCTGTACAATAAAAAATGGATAAATTTAAAAAATAGATTGCTGAAGTGATAAGTGATAGAAATTCATGATGGATAGCATAATGCTGAGAGCATGGAAATTATTTTCCTTCCATCGTCTGTGTGTAGAGAAGAAAAAAGCTTTAATTGATGACCCTGAAGGACCAATTCTGAATTTAGGACAGAAGGACAATAGTAATGGAGACCTATCTCAGCCATTCAGAGATTAGAAAAGTGGAGAAATAGCCTCATTTATGTAGGTCAAACACGGAAGAGAGAATGTTGCAAGCCCAAAGCCAAATGCCAAAGTGGCAGAGAAATTTAACAAAATACCATGAAGTTGAAATAAGTCTAAAAACTGAGAGCTGGGCTTAAGGTGAGTAGCGCAGAAGAATGGAGAGGGAAATGGTGGACTAATACACTCATAAAACTCAATGTGCATATGTGAGAATTTAAATAGGAAACTTGAAGGGATAGGTGGGGTTGGGGTAAGAGAAGGACGAAATGTGGAAAGTTTAACAATAATCCAGATGTATTGTACATTGAAATGAACACTTTATTCAACTGAAATGCACATACACTTTATTCAACACTGACATGATGAAGCAAAACTCCTTTGCACAACTTGCTGAAGATGAAAACAATTTTGAAGTTTTATTATTAAGAGACCAGAAGCATAAACCTTTAGAGACAAATAAGAGGATATCATTGACATATTGTTGAGGCATGTGCTCCTTTCAATATACAAAAATTAATGTGTTAAGTCTGCTGCAAATGTATATTTTATTTTGCCAATTTGTGTTGCAAATTGCTTAAAATATAGAGTAGCAAATTCCACTATCCCTACACTTCCAATAAAAAAATTCGTATAGACTTTTAGGTTTCTCAGTTGTTTCTAAACAACTTAATGAATTGCATTGGGGCCAATTTCATTCTACATTTAAGTTTAAATTTTAAAACCCTAAATTCTTTTAAAATGCTCTCACTTGGACATATGTATGGACAGATAAATGATGTGGGCTGAATCAAAATTATTCAGAAGGTTGTAAATGGATGCTTACCTAATTTTCTCTCTTCTGGATCATAGAATGCAGACTATCCGTGTTAGGAAAATGGAGGAGAATGGAAAATGAAGAGGCCAGACTTGATCATCAACAGGTGAGAAGTGTTTATTGATGAACAGCTAGGGGCACAGCCCTTCCAGCAAGTTTGGAGGTTTTGTGAGGGAACTGGGACAGGATCTGGGTTTTTATAGGAGGTCTGAGCAAGGTGGTAGAGGCTAATGAAAAGCCCCAAAGTCAAGGAATGTGGGGGCCTTTCAGTTGGGGCAACAATGGGATGTTTACAGCTGGGATTAGGTGGATTGCCCTGCCTACACTTCAAAGGAGTTCACATATACCTGGGATTTTCTCTGGAGTCTGTATGGGCACTTGACAGTAGGGTGGGAGTCAATCCTTCATATTCCATCTTTAGATACATAAAATGATAGGGCCAAGGGAGGAGAGACAAATTCTTCATATAAGATCTTTGGATACATAAAAAGAATTGGGCTGAGAGAGGAGTATCATGGAGTTATGAGAACAAAACAGATTCCATCATTTTAAACTCTGGAGTATAAAAGGTAGAGGGGCATAGTGATCTTTTCTGGCTACTTCCAGCTGGCATGGGGGTGTCAAGGAGTTACTGGGGCTGCGGTCTTCAGGTCCAGGTGTGTGCTGTGTACAGGGCCCTGTAAGCAAAGCCTCTGGTTGTCTGTAGTAATAGGATGGCCTTGACTTGGTCCCAGGTCTTTAGTGAAGGATGTTATCCTGTAAGAGAGATACTTGAAAACGCTGAGATCAAGCAAAAGACTGACAAGGTGGCAGGACTAGTTGATATGAGTCACATAGTACACCCTGCGATCAAGTCAGAAAAGTTCCATTTGGATCATGAGCCCATAACCAGTCAGAAACTAGGACTGGATTGGAGTAGTTAAGGGCCTGGTGAGAGACCTTGATCATTTCCTATAAATAGCAAGTAACAAAGGCAAGAATGTAAATTCCTGTCTAGTTAGAAGTTAGACAGATATGGATATTAGATGGACAAGCTTCTCACTTGTTTCTATTGACCTCCTGGCTCTGGATAATTTTGAAAGGGCAGGCACAAAGTGGCTGATGTGACATCATTTTCTCTTATTCTTTTCCACCTTGTCCTGGGATCTAGGTGCTTGTGGCTGGGATATGGGCTTTGAACTCAAGGCCTGAGCAATTTCTCTGAGCACTTCTGCTCCTACACTTTTGAATTACAGGCCACATTTAGCATTTGGCTGGTTAATTTTTTGAGCCAGCTTCCAGCCTGGCAATTTGCTGATTAGTTGGAAGATAGAATCTCAGAGGGATTTTTCTGCCTGGCCTGACTTTGAACTGCAATCTTGGCCAAAAACCCCTCATTATTTCCAGTAAAAGCAAAAAGGAGATCCATGGGAACAAGTAAAACTTAGGTGCATCCCGTCAAGAATTGATCAACAAATAGTTGCCAGAACTCTGGAATGACAAAACTCAATAGATAGGATGAGAGTTTGAGCATAGCTTGGCTGCCTGGAAAACCTGATAACCAAAGTGTATAAGAGGCTCTCCTGGCCTATACATGTTTCAATTGCATAACAACATAGCTGGTTTTTTTCAGGTCAGAGAGTGTCCCACAAAAGTCTTAGTTTTTGTAAATGTAAAGCAGTCTTTTACCATTAATCAGCTGTGTGTGATGGAGTCAGGCAGGAGTCCAGTGTACTGTGGTGGAGGTGGGATGGTCCAGGCAGGATCTGGGCTAAACTGCATCCCTCAGATGGATGATCAAATCTCCTGTTTAGTTGCTTACAAAATTATACACAGACTGCTTAAGACACGGCATTAGATGAAAATAGAGAATGACATGCTAGTTTTAATGTTAAATCACAGCCAAAAATTACATACCAGCATTACTCATAAGCTGTTTTTTAAGGCATACTCATACCATCTCCTACATACTCGAACTTTCTGAGAACAGAAACAGATACATGGAACAAACAATTTAAGTCAATTCTTACCTCCTTACTGGTGTCAAAGTCAATGTTAAAAAAGCAAGCTTATTGAAACTTCTAGCTTTTTCCAGTAAACAATCTTATTTTTTCAAGATTAGTTTATAACTATGAGTTATTTTTAGATGTAACTGAATTTTTTAATAGAATGAAATATAATTCTTACTATTATGAAGTATTTCACAATAATCCACTGTAATGGACTTTCCCCAAGGTCAATTATTACATACTATATCTCACACACTATTATGATTACATTGTATATTGCATATAGTGTGAAGTGAAAGTAGTTTGGACCATTTCATAGAAATTCTAGGTGCTATTTTAGCATTATAAATTCACATCTGTGGTTTTAAACTAAGGAAAAATATTTTAGAGTTAAAATCAAATATGAATATGTAGTGTGTCTCAATTAAACCAAAAATTCTGTGTTCATACAGACAAAATTATTTTCTTTCCACTAAAGAATTTGAAGTAATGCCATTGGAAATAGTGAGGCAAGAAGTGGCAGAGTTCAAATCACGTCAAACAACGTCTCTGTTATTCTGCTAACCCCTCCACTAAGAAGACCTCCCTGTTCCCAGGTGCCACAAAACTTCAAGCTTCTCTCTTAGAATTCAATTTGGAAAAATCCTAAATCACCGATTCTTTTTGCGTTTTCTGTTATAGGAATCAAAATATAGACACAAAAAATTGAAATAAAATGCACATATATGTTGAAGCCATCACAGCTGGAAAAACAACCAACAAATTGGAACTTGCCCAGTAACAAAAATATGTTGTGCCAGTTTATTTTTTAAACTACAAAACATTCAAGTACATGTTAATTTGAGTAGAGCTATAAGGATAACTGTCTCTCAAAAATAAGGTTCTGTTAATTTGTAATTAAATTCATCTGTATGAACCTAATATAGCAAATCCCTTGAATGCATCAAATTGTTTAAAATGAATGTAACTGTATATGAAGTAAGATCTGCACATATTTAAATTAAAAATGTTACATTATCAAATCAAAAAGATCATGACATACTTAAAAATTCAGAAATGCATTTAGTAAGTCCAAAATATTCATAATGAGAACTAAATACTACGGACTTTACTACAACAAAATATGCAAAGAATAGAATCTGAGAAGTGCACGAGTGTACATAATTTAAAAGTACTCTAAATTACACTGCTTATAGAAGACTGAATGTGGGTTATCTAAAGGAAAACATCAGCACATTATATAAATGAATTTAAAAATCTCATGAAAAACAATAGAAGAAGTTTTTGGAAAATATTATTTAAATAAAGGGTGGTCAAAATCTAGTACTGACAAAATTGCATACATATTTATTTAGATCCAAAAAAGACCCAAGCTACTTGAGGTGATTTGAAATTTTGGCAAAGTAGTAGAATACAACTGTATTATGGATGCTGACTCTGGCATGGAATTCATTTCCTCTGATCTGACAAATAAATAAATCAAAGAACATAAGTTCTCCAACTAAATATCAAGTTCTAACCAAACATATAACCATAAAAGTCATCATACAAGCCATATTGCAACTGGGATAAAAGAAAAATAAGTCATACTAATTCCATATTTATTGTAAATGTTTATTTTTCATAAATTAATTCCATATCTTGCATTTTAAAAACATTGTGTTAAATGATGTATATATTGATAACTAATTTTGGATGCCTCCTTAAATTTTGTTCTGAGTATAATATCTCATTTCAATTCCTAACACATGAAATGATGTAGTTTATAAAACATGCGAATAACCACTATTTATAATACACAAAATCTCATAAGCATGATTTCAGGAAGCATAGGTTAACATTTGGATATCTTGGTCTCATGACTTATGAGGACTATCTGCATGAATATAGTTCTACCTAGATTCCTCAGCCTAAATTTAGCCACTGTTAATAAATGTTTATATCTTTATCTGTCACCCATCAGAGCTTAAACCTGTGTATTAATTCCAAGGAAAATCATAAGGTAAGAATTTAGCTTTTCTGGATATAAAGTAAATAAAAATGCAGCATAGAGTAACTCATTGGACTAAAGTCAACCTATTTCTATAAAACATGTTAAGCATTTTCTTACATGAAAGGACTTCACACTGACATGTATAATTACAAGAAGAAAAACGATCAATATTCACAGTGGCACAAAAATCCCGTAGGTGCCTACAAGACTGCACCTTTCTCTAAACATTGCATGTCATGTGAGCGGTTTGCAACCCAAGTGACTGTAGAAGATATTGGACCCTAAACAAAATGGACAATTGCATAAACCCAGTCCTCTATGACAGATTTAGCAAGACCTATCTTGGAGATTCTTGTTAAGGACATGATGAAAATTTTATAGTTTGGTTGTGATTACACATGTCACTCAGCCATTAACTATATTTAACATAGTTCCTTTTGCTCTAACTTATATTTTCTTGACTCAGAAAACTTTCTTGTTTGTGAAAACTTGGCTGTTCAAAACATAGACATGGGTTTTTAATCCTTTGGAATTACTGTCTGCATAGTGTTCTATGAGATGAGCTTCTCTTTACCATATCATAGGAATAAACTTACTCTGTTTCAAACTTGGACAGCAGCTAGCTGGTTCTCTCTCCTAGAAAACCATTTATATAGACTTCCTTACATGTAAAAAGTCCCTAATTTACTTGCAAAAGTATGTCAGTGAGTCAAACCTAACTCAACCAAGTGAGGTGAATTCTGCTCTCATGCTTCCTTTATATTAAAAATTGTAAGAATTGTTCAGCAGTGGGCATACTTTCTAATGTGAAGTGTGACTCCTATTTTCCATAATGTGAATCAAACAGTTGAATCAGTTTAATATGTGAAAGAGACTTTCAAAGAGTCTTGGACCTTGAAAATTGTCCTGGGTATGAATTTTGGGAGAAATATCCCTTTTCAAGCACAAAGGATTCATTTTTTAATATTATGCTGATACTGGGCTTTGAACTCCTGGCCTTGAGTTCTATCTGGGCTTTAATTCTCAATGTTTGCTCTATACCACCTGGGCCACAACTTCACTTCTTCCTTTTACCACAAGTTGAGAAAAGAATCTCTTAGGTTTGTCTACTTGGAAAAGCTTTGAATTGCAATTGTCAAATTTGAACCTACCCAGTATCTATGTGTAAGCCATTGGTGTTCTGCTAGAACTCACTTTTTTTCAGGTAAGGGGTAGGTTTATTCAGTAGACCTGCTGGGACCTGGCAAGATTGGAACTCCACGTGGCTGGGAAAGGCCTGGGAATGAGAGAGAGCTGGGAAAGAGAGGAAAGAGAGGGGAAATAGCTAGAAAAGAGCAGAGAGAGCAGAGAGAGCTAGGAAAGAGCAGGGAGAGAGCTAGGTAGCAGAGAGAGCTAAAATAGAGCAGTGAGAGAGAGCAGAGAGAGTTAGAAAAGAACAGAGAAAGAGCTAGGTAGCAGAGAGAGCTAGAATAGAACAGAGAGATCTAGAAATCACTTCTCAAGAATAAATAATCACAAAAAGAGGAGAAAGAAATATTTGTTCAATTATTTATGTGTCGTGTGATAAACCAAATCACTTGCTAATGGAAAAGAAAAAAAAGAAGATAGAGATGAATATGGAGGAGAGAGACACAAAGAAATAAGTAGGGAAGGCTGGGTAAATGAGGTGAGGGGAGTGGAAGGGAGGATACGAGAGGAGGGGTAGCTGAGTGGAATTGTCTACTCCTCACTAAGGTATTTTTGGACAATCAGTACCTTTGCATATTTGTAGACAAAGCTTTCTATATTTGGTAGTAGTAAGCTGAGATTTAAAATAACGATTTACAGGTAACAACCTGTTAGTGTGCTTCCTCCTGCTGCAAGGTAGCCACAGTTAGGTTACTGTTACAGAGAAGGCAAGAGTAAGCAGTTTAAGTGATTCTGAGAAACAATAATTGACATGCCAGGAATGCTTCCCTGTATGGTGAAGTCAAGCATCACTCTGCTCCAGTCTTCCTCTGATCAAGTACAGAAGAAACAGAAAAGGAAGGGGATACATGAGTAATGATCATCTCTCTGTTTATCCTCTTCCCTTGGCTTCTGAAACAATAAAGCCAAAGGAGACAATCTGAACTAGAAGGGAAAATGGGGGAAAAGTTCAGTCTAACTTATTGTGAAACTTTTAAAATAATTGGAGCAGCATTTCAAATACTGAAATAAAACTTTTAAAATTATTAATAAAAAGTAACTCGAAATTTATTAAAAATTTAGACTACAGGGCTCAATAAATAGTTTTATCTGCATAATTAAAACTGACTCCTGCTTCTATCATCAGAAATTGAAGATCGTCCAATACTAGGTAAATTACCCTTGATATTCACTTAAACTGTGTGAATATAATGCAGAAAATATTACTTTAAATTTAGACTGCTAAAGTAATATGTGATGGAAATTCATGATGGAACCATAATGCTAAGAACATGGAAATTATTTCCCTTCCATCTTAAGAGTGTAGAGAAAAAAAAGAGCACTATTGGATGGCCCTGAAGGTCAAATTCTAAATTTAGGAGAGAAGGTGAATAGTAAAGGAGACTTATCTTGGCCATTCAGACATAAGAAATGTAGAGAAATATACACATTTATGTAGGTCTAACATGGAACAGTGGATGTGGCAAGCCCATAGCCAAATTCCAAAGGTAAAGATATTTAACAAAATACCATGAAGTTCAAACAAGTCTTAAAAGGGGATCTGGGCTTGAAGGGAGTAGGGCAGAATAATGGAGAGGGAAATGGTGGACTAATATAGTCAATATACATATAGCACTCAATGTACATATGTGAGAATATAATTAGGGATAGGGATAGGTGGGGTTGGGGTAAGGGAAGGAAGAAAAATGGCAAGTTTGACAATGATCCAGATGCACTATACATTGAAATGCACATACACTTTATTCAACACTGACATGATGAAGCGAAACCCCTTTGCACAACTAGGTAAAAATAAATTTTTTGAAGTTTTATTATTAAGAGAACAGAAGCATAAACCTTTAAAGATAAATAAGAGGATAGCATTAACATATTGTTGAGGCTTGTGTTCCTTTCAATATACAAATTTTAATAAGTGTCAAGTCTTCTGCAAATGTAAATTTTATTTTGCCAATTCTTTTTGCAAATTGCTTAAACTGAAGAGTACCAAATTCCAACATCCCTTCATTCCATTAAAATTTTTTTATAGACCTTTAGGTTTTTCAGTTGTTGCTAAATATTTTAATGTAATGCATTGGAACTAATTTCATTCCATATCTAAATTTAAATTTTAAATGACTAAATTCTTTTAAAATCATCTCACTCAGGCACAAGTATGGATAAATAACTGATGTGGGCAAAATCAGAATTATTTAGAAGGTTGTAAATTGATACTTAGTTTTCTCTCTGCTGGATCATAGAATACAGACTGTCCAAAATGGAAAAAGTTAGCCTTCCACGTTTACGGCATATAAACACTCCATCAACATTTCGTTATTAGAGGATTATTCAAGATGAGCTACATGTTGATTAATAATGACTGAGTATGTCAGAAAGATGAGGGAAAACCATCTACACTTCACTGAGGTTCTGATTTGTGCTTCAATAAGTGTTCTGAAAACTCTCCTTCAGAGAACTAGCAGCTGCATTTCTAAAAAGTCCCTGGGTTTGAATACATACCTTAGGGTTCATTTCCCTAACATCACCTTATCTGACCTTTTCTGCTTGACTCAGACATATACTAGATATTGAAAATTGTTTTTAGCACATTTATAAGATTATTTCTGTGTTGCTTTGGATATCCTTCTCCCACAGTATAATCCCTGCTTTTACTGTATTTGATGTCCGCATAATTTGTGGAGGGGAAGGGGAAAAACAAATCGTTTAAATATGGATACAGGTGGACCCATTGCAACAATGAGAAGTACAAGTCGTTATGTCGAAAAATGAACTTTACAACTTTGGTCGCCAGGCGGATTGGGTAGGGGGGCGGAGGGAGGGTGGGAAGGGATGGGAAGGGGAAACAAAAGAAGAGGCTACAATGCTTGATAAGAAATGTACTCATTATCTTGCCCATGTAATGGTAACCACTCTGTACAGTATTTTCACAATAATAAAATCAAAGTCCCTGGGTTGTTACACTTTCTGATAATGTCTCAATTCAAGTACTTCAATGTGGACTTCCATACTATTCAATGATGCTGTATTAGCTCCTTGTTATAATTTGCAGACAGGTCTTGGTGATGAAATTTGTGCTTTTCAAAATTGCTGTCCCAATTCCACCCACAAACTGCAGACAAAATTTATTTGAAAAATTTTGTATCTGTTGATAGTGCATATATTATTATTTTTCATTACAAACGTAGAATGCAGTAAAAATTATCATAGCAATTATACTGCACTAGCTTGTGGGCAGCTTCTAATGTAAATAATTTACTGTGTTCATGTAGAGAATTTGAGTATCCAAAGTTTTAATATACCTCTGGTCCTAAAACCAATACCTTACTGATATTGAGTGACAAATACAACTTCTTTTTTTTATTTTAATTTTAATTTTTTGTGAACATGCTGTACAGAGGGGTTACAATTACATGGGCAAGATAATGAGTACATTTGTTATCAACCATTGCAGCCTCCTCCTTTGTTTACCCTTCACATCTCTTCCCAGCCTCCCCCCGCCCCCTACAACTTCTTATAAGTACAGAAATTTTCCTTCTATCTATCTATCTAACTATCTATCATTTATCTATCTATCTATCTATCATCTATCTATCTATCTATCTATCTATCTATCTATCTATCTATCTATCTATCTATCTATCTATGTTTGTGTGCGTGTATATACATAAAATATAATGTACTGAGGGGTTAAAGTTACATAAGTAAAGTAATGGGTACATTTCTTTCTTTTTATTGTGAAAATACTGTATAGAGGAGTTACAATGACATGAGCAAGACAATGAGTACATTTTTTATCAAGCATTGTTGCCCCCTCCTTTGTTTCCCCTTCCTATCCCTTCCTATACCCTCCCACGTCCCCCAACCTGATCCTCCCCCCCCACCGAAGTTGTAAAGTTCGTTTTTTGACATAAAGACTTGTATATCTCATTGTTGCAATGGGTCCAACTGTATCATTATTTAAACGATTTGTTTTTTTTTTTTCCATTCCCCTCCACAAATTATACCAACATCAAGTACAATGAAAGCAGGTTTTATACCATGGGGGAAGGACATACAAAGCAACAAAGAAATCATCTTATAAATATGTTAGAAACAATCCCGTGAAAGAAAAAAAAACATTTAAATACTTATCTTGGGGTTCATTTCCCTAACATCAACTTATCTGACCTTTTCTGTTTGACTCAGACATATACTTGTTATTGCAAACAAGATCACACTACAACTACCAGCACAACTATATTTATTGCAGCATTATTTACCATAGCTAAGATATAAGCACATTTTTCCTAAACACTGTTACTCCCTCCTTTGTTTTTCCCCTACCATCTCTTTCTTTCACACCTTCCCAACTCCCCCATTCACCCCTCCCCCCCACTGATAGAGTGTCTTGTACATCTCATTGTTACAATGGGTCAACCTGTATTCTTTCCTTATATCTTAATTGAAGTAATGATAGCTTGATTTATGCTGATTCTACTTGTGTAGACACACCTAAAATCACTCACCAATCCAAGAGCACATAAATGAAACATCATTCTTTGTCAGTTCTTATAATTTTTTTCTACACATTTATTGACAGGTTACAAATTATTCTTAAACATTAATACATTAAAAATACTTTCTTTTTTATTTATTTTCTTGACCAGGAAATCAGCAAGACCTCAGTCAGCATTTCTCACATAGGACTTTTCACGTGGGTTGGTTAAATATATATATAGAATCCAGTCTTCTGAGGACTCACTCTTTTGCTTAGGAATTGATGCTGCCTGTTGGAAAAGAGCTCAAAGAAGCATGCCATTTAAAGCCTTATAACTTTATTCTTTACCATGATATTCTCCTGCTGCTTTGGTTGTTGAGAGTGTCTACCAGAGCAAGCATTCCATGAGGAGCAGGGTGACACAATATGACTTATACTTACTGAGATTTCCGAGTGACTTGCTATCACTTGTACTGCATTTTACCAGTCAAATCTCTCTAAAACCACCGGATTTAAGAGATAAGAGGAGTGGTAAAGAAATCTTAGGGACAAATATATCTTCAGAATATATTGTTCCAAGCATTCCGTGTAAGTCATATTCAACAACTTGTGAAACTTGTGTTGGCTGTAACTATGTGTTTTTCTCCATGTGTGCATGTATACATGTGTATATGTATGTTTGTGAATAGTAACATACATGTGTACACATATAAGAGCATATACACACATATATGCATATGTAAATAAATATACACATATAAATATATGTGCATATATATCTGTTGTTCAGTGTTTTACTCTATAGTTACCAGCACATTGTCATTCTCACAAAGTGTACAAGATAAATTGCTCTGAGGATCTGTGCTGTATGATGTGCATCCGTTGTACTCACTTCCCCCATTCCTTTGTTTTTCATCCCTGTGAACAATTTCTGTCTACTTTCCATAGGATAGCTCTGTTTTCATTACAGGAAGTTACTAACTGATAATAAAAGAAAAAGATTGTTTGTAAAAGAAAAAGTACTTTTAGGTTATAGGTTAAAGTATCTTATTTATCCCAATGATTCCTATGAGATAAAATTTACATAAATAGTAGTAAAAGGGAGATCTGGTGTTTTGCCATTTAGAATCGCAAAGAATAATATCACGTCACTTTTATAACTCTTAAAGAATACAAAAGTAACTGATGGTCACTATCATGCTGCCACAAAACCAGTGGATCCTTAAGGATAATAGTAGACCAGCAGAAATTCTAAGTAGCAGACATGGAGCATGAAAGAGAAAGAGGAAATGAGAGAGTGAAAGAGAGAGAGAAATATCATAATATTTAAAGTGCATAACAGATAAACAAGAGCAGTATGAGAATATTCATATTTGATGTATGATAACCCATCAACATGAAATATAATGCTATTTTGATAAAAATAAAAATGACGCAGAAGAAATTATAAATGGAAAAACAATCTTCACAGAAACAAATTCTTAGATATATTTCATGACTTGGTAAAGGATAAAGAGGCTGAAGTTAGTATAAATTTAGAAGTACGACAATTCACAAAAACATAAAAAGATATTCATATATTTCATTATATGACCGAAAGCAGAAAGCAAATATTGTTTAGATGATTTTTTTAAAACACAGTTTCTCAGGTGTGGAAAAGGTGGCTCAGTGTTAGAGGGCTTGGCTTGCATGCATGAGGCCGTGGATTTGATTCCTCAGCACAACATAAGCAGAAAAAGATGGAAGAGGTGCTGTGCCTCAAGTGGTAGCGCTAGCCCTGAGCTGAGGTACAGAACCCAGGCCCCATGACCAACAAAATCAACAAAACCAAACAAAACAAAACACAGTCTCTCACTTTTGTGGCCTCAACTCTGCAATAATGCTGTGTCAGCCTAGGGCTAAGATTTTAGGTGTTTACATTTACCAACTCTCCTGATTCAGACTCTATTTGTTCATTTTTAAATAAATATTTTGTTCTTAATTTTCCTCTTTGTAAATTCACATGCACATATAAAAAATGGTATGGACATCCCAGTAACCTTCTCAATGATGACCTCCTAATGATGACTTACAAATGTTTTATTATATTATAGCAAGTAAAAAATTGCTACAAATAAAGGAAACCAATAATTAAATATTAATGATTAAAAAAATAAAAGAACAAACCAATTTCAGTCTTTGAAGTATACTGCATATTAGATTTTACTATTTTCTCATATTCCTGTAAATTTAACTATGGCTAAGTTTATTGTTGGGAGCCGACAGTAAAGCTCCAAGGTCATCTTGACCCTTGTGCTCCCTTGCAGGCGCGTACAAGGAACTGGCTTTCATGAAAAGCACCAGGTGCCCAGGTTTGTGTCTGTAGTGTTAGTTTTACTTTCTATCAGTTGACCTTGTCTTGTTTCAATCTGCACCTTGTTTTTATTAAAATTTTCTTTCCTTTTCTGCACTATGGTGACCTTAGGTTACCTCTTGAATTCTAATAGTATATATTAAGGAGAGTTAAAAATAAACGGTGCTCTAGTCTTGAGCTACAGACCTCCTGACCCCATCCTTTGTCTTATGTCTTTATTTTTCCGTCCTCACCCCCTAATTCAGGATTCCCTTTCATTGCCTGCAGGCTCCGGCAGTTTATGATGTTCAAAAAGAGTTTTATAGAATATGAGTAGTCTTTAAAATTAGCCACTAAGATTACCAGTTATGGCTCATCTCATCATTTGTTTATGGCTTACATCATCATTTGTTTCTCGCTAACAAATAAAGTTAGGAATCCCTGAAGTTTTAAAAGAAACTGTGTAGTTAAAGTCTTAACTCTTCATTCTGCTTCTTTACACAAATACTTTGGAACTTCTCATTAATAAAGTTTCTATAAACTCTGAAATGTACATACTTAGTAGTATATGTCTGCTACCATAAATCTTAAATACTTTATAGAAAAGTTTATACTTGCCAAACTGTCCTAATTTTGGCATATATAAGCAAATTCCCAAAATTAAACATAGTTAAAACATTAAAACTTTTAACAAACCTTAACACTTGCTGTAGTGTTTATTATGACAGGTGCCTTGAATAGAATAATTGAATTCCTCCTCCTACAAATCTCTTGAACAACAAATATCTGGAATTATTTTGTTTTTGACATATCAATCTAGACTTTATACTTAAATGTGTGTTTATGTAAGAAATATTTGGTTCTAAAATTTCATGACAATTGTTTTGAACATACTTTTTGCTGAATTGTCTAGTTTAATAAAATTAATTACACTTTTTATATAAAAATATCCTGTACTCAATTCAGCATCACATACACTAACATTGGAACAATACAGAGAAGATTATCATGGCCCCTGCACAGGGATGACATGCAAATTCCTGGATCGTTCCATATATATACAACAACAGATGCTGGAGGGCATGTGCCCACGGCATTGTTGGTGGGAGTGTAAACTGTTCAACCACTTTGGAAAGCAGTCTGGAGGTTCCTCAAAAGACTCCACATAAAGATCCCAGAGGACCCAGCAATCTTATTTTTGGGGATTTACCCAAATGATCACAAACAAGAACATACTAATACTACCAGCACAATTATGTTTATTGCTGCATTATATACCATAGCTAAGATATGGAACCAACCCAGATGCCCCTCAGTAGATGAATGGATCAAGAAAATGTGGTAAATATACACAATGGAATTCTATGCCTCCGTCAGAAAGAATGACATCGCCCCATTTGTTAGGAAATGGAAAGCCTTGGAAAAAATTATATTAAGTGAAGTAAGCCAAGCCCAAAGAAACATAGGTCCCATGGTTTCCCTTATTTTCAATAACGAATATATGTCTGGGATAAGCAGAAAAGGTCAAAAGCTATGTGCATATGACCAGATACGATATGTTAAGGGAAATGAACACCAAGATAAGGACACGAGTTTTTTTGTTGGTTTGTTTCTTGCTATTGTTTCTAACGTACTTATAATGTGCTATGTCATTTTTGGTTTCTTTATATGTTCCTCCTCCACGCTATAACCCCTGTTTTCATTGTATTTGAAGTTGGTTCCCCTACATCTTGTATGTACACTTCTCTAATTTGGGGAGGGGAAGGGGAAAAAATGCTCAAATAAGGATACAGTTTGACCCATTGTAACAATGAGATGCACAAGACACTATGTTGAAAAATGAACTTTAAAATTTAGGTGGGGAGAAAGGGGGAAGGGAGCATAATTCTGGATGTGGGAGGGAAGGGATGGTAGGGGAAATATGAAGGAGGACATAACAATGCTTATTAGGAAATTTACTAATTAACTTGCTCATGTAAATATAACCCCAATATTCAATATGAATATTGAATTGAGAGAGTAAAAGAATGGAGCAAATATGAATAAATGTGTATGTGTTTGTGACCTCATGCGTGCACCCACACACATATGCATGTGTGTTGGCATGCTCAGAGTTTTAAATCAGGGTTTCAAGGTCTTGCTAGGCCTTTCCTCTCTAGATTGTTGAGCTACAATATGAGCTACAACTCCATTGCTGGCTCTTTGCTAGTTCATTAAAAAATTTGAAAAATAATTCCATGATTTTTTTGCCCTGAATGGCTTTCAACTGTTATCCACAGATCTCAGGCTCCTGAGTAAATATCCCGAGTAGATAGGATTACAGGTGGGACCAACTAATACAAGGCTTTCAGAATAATCTCCTACTTTGAAAGCCTTTAGGAGTGATTATGTGTGAATTTATTTCGTTTTTGGATTCTTAAAAGACAGTAAGGGATGATATTTAAAAGTTTCAGTACTTTTTAAAAAGGATAATGGAACTGTGGGACAGAAGAAATTTACCTCTATTTGGACCTCAATTTATCGGCTCAGCTCTGTGCATGCTAACCCAATGTCACCAACACAGTCTGTGTTGAATACAAAATGTGACAGAAAACAATCACCATGAGCATTATTTGGTATGCTATTATTTCTTGGACAATATGACTATTGAATTGAGAGAGTAAGAAAATATAGGGATTTTACCTACCTTTTTTGTATTGCTTAAAGACCTTTGGAAACTTTGAATCATTTCCTTCCTCACCGTGTGTCTTTGGGCCATGCACTTACTGTCTTTAATTACAATTTTTCCCAAAACTAAAATGGTAATAACGTTAGTTTTATAACAAATGTTATCCTAAGAATTAAGAGACATAAAATTTATGAAATATTTAAAATAAACTTCTATGAATGTGCTTTGAGTTGAGCCAAGAGTTTTTTAAATCCTAAATAGAATACAATAAGTATTAGAGAAACCATTACATACAGTGAGCAACCAGAAGTAATGTTATCTATTGACCATGCTCTGCTTCCAAGGAAGCCAGGTGGATAAATTCTCATGCTGTAAATCAAACTGATTATCTTATGTTTTGGTAGTGTAAAACTATCACGGAGAGAATCATCAAGGAATGTTGTAGACTGAGCTGAAGACCATATGAAGATGTGCAAACCTGATAAAACATAAAAATATCTGAACAGTATATTGTGTTTTACATCATTTAAGTTACATCACAAAGATAACGAAGACCTAGAAGAATGAATTGTCTTTTTGATATTCTAACATATGTCCTTAGAAAAATGAACTCTTTCCTCGTTTTTGTAGAGGCATCATAAGATGAGAGGAACTGTATTTTTGTTTGTTTCTTTCCATTTATTCTTCATTTTGAAATCTGAACCACATGACAGAGAAAGAAACCAAGGGAAATTATTCACACAGGTTTATAAAGAACCATCAACGTAAAATAAATAAAACACATATAGCCTTGTAAAAGGTCTAACTAAATTGAGTTATAAAGTCTCAAGCATAAACAGAAAATAATTTAAGCAGTATCATGTTATTGAAATTGAAAAATGTTAGGAATTTATTTTTTTCCTTTCTACTACCTTGAATTAATTATTGATTTTGTATAGAGAGATTAAAGATGAGATTAACGAGAAACTTGATTAAAAATGGACAAAAGTTCTGAATAGACATGTTTTCCAAAAAGCCCTGAATATCGCCAGTCGATTTAAAAAGTTGCGTTTAATAAAACTTCAGTGCTGGCTTAATGCTTTGTGAACAGAAGTCATTAGAGAAATGTAATTCAAAATTACTATGATACTACTTCATAACTATTATAACTCTTATCAAAAAAACGAAGGAACCAGATGTGGTGGTAAAGACTTGTAATTCCAAGCGTTTAGGAGTTTGGAGTAGAAGGATTTCAGTCTAAGGCCAGTCTTAGGTACTGCACACAGTAAAAACCTTCCCTTTAAAAAAACTCAAAATATAATAATGTCTGGTGAGAGTGTAGAGAAAAGGAAATTTTCTACACTCGTGGTCAAAATGCAGGTTTGTATTCTCCTTGTAGAAATTAGTATGCCGTTTTCTAACGAAAAGTTGAAATATCATCTGACCCACCAATCATGCGATTATTTCTCTCTGGGTAACTCATAAACATATCTGTAGTTCATTGTTATTCACATTATTCACAACAACAGCTAATATATAAATCGAAGTTCAGTATTCAACTACAGATTAATAAAGCAACTGTGTGCATGCACAAATATATTTTTCTGTTTCATCCTTAAAATAGCAAGAGACTTCTCCCATTAGCCACAACTTATAATGCCTCAAAGATGTATTCTATAAGAGGAAAAATGTTGTCTTCTGATTTTTGTACACACATACACACACACACACACACACACACACACACACACACACGCACATACACACACACCAACCTCAAACATTAAGAGAGAATTTTTTTAAAGTAATGCAAATTGGAATTTCTGGGGTATTTAGATCCCAATATAGAAGATAGTAGATATACAGGATGATGAGGAATACAGTTGTAAGGTACGACATGAGGATACAAGGGACAACACTGGTTCTACATAGGAATGAAGCTAAGTAAGTAGGAGTTGTTCTTCCTAGTAGGGTTTGCTCTTTTAGATGTTCTTCTTTCAGTAATGGATAAGAAGAACATTTTTAAAAAATATATATCTGCCTATTTGCAGAAATAATAACAAACAATATGGCAATAATGTTGGATGCTCAACATAGAATAAAATGTCAAATTAAAATACATGAGGTTATCCTTGATGTTAACTAATTATTACAAACAAGGAAAACCATGGGACCTCTGTTTCTTTAAGTCTGGCTTATTTCACTTAATATGATTTTTCCCAAGAATTTCCATTTCCTTGCAAATGAGGTGGTATCTTTCTTTCTGATGGAAGCATAGTATTCCATGTGTGCGTGTGTGCTTCTCATTTTCTTGATCCATTTATCTACTGAGGGGAATCTGGGGTGATTCCATATCTTACCTCTGGTAAATAATACTGTGATAAACATAATTGTTCTGGAAGCTTTAGTGTGGCCTTGTTTGTGGTCACCTGGTTAAATGCCCACAAGTGGGATTACTAGGTAATTGGCGAGCATTATTGTGTATATCAAGGATAAGTTTAGTAGATGAGCAGAATAGCTCTATAGCTATGTACATTTGACCATATAACGTGATTCTAAGTGAAATGAACTCCAAGACATGTTCTTTGTTGTTGTTCTTAATGTACTATGTGATTCTTTTTCATCCTTTTGTGTTTTCCCCAACTATTGTTTATCCCCTGTAGTCACTGTATTTGATTTTAATACCCTAGGTATTGTAAATATGTTGATCTGAACTAGAGAAGGGAATGGGAAAAAATGGTGAGACAAAGGACAAAGGAGGAACCTATGCAACAGAGATATACACAAGACAACATGTTGGAAATAATCTTGGAGGGGCCGTTTGGAGGGAAGAGGGAGAAAAATGGGTGAAGGGGTAAAAAGTTATAAAAGAAATGAACACATTACCTTACTTATGTAACTATAACCCCTCTGTACATTAAATTGACACTAAAATTTCAATAAAAAATAAAATAAAATAGATGAGAGCAGCAATATAGGATATGGAACTGGGGAAAATACTGTACTATACAAAGATTAGAACATGTCTGGAGAGCAGTAATTTTACTTTAACATAGCAAGTAATAAACTAGCATACAGATTTTCAGCCTCATGTCACTCATTAAAAAGGGAAAACAAAATGCACAATCAGCAAACCAATAGAGATAAAATAGAAAACTAAACAATTAAGAGACAACTTGGACCAAAAATAACAAATGACAAAATTAGGAAACAAATAACAAGCTGGTAAGTTTAAAAATTTAACCCATAAGTCTATTAAATGTTGTTTACATCACAATTTGTTAGAACTATGGTTAAAATCACAGTTTAGTACTATATCATTTTAATAATAGATTACTTATTATTGATTTCTTAATGTTGAATATTTAATATATAATTTTACTTTTAGCAGCTATAGAAAAGAATTAAGTGAAACAAATTTTAATAATATATTTCATGCATAGTGAAATTGAGAAACATTAGAATATAAACAAATAATATATCATTACTGCTTTAATTCTGGGAATTGTTGTAATAATTCAAAGTGCATTCTACACTTAGCACTCATCTTAACATCAAATAATAAATTATTGCACATGACTCGGTATTAGGTGGAAAAGTTTAGCACTGTGGGAAAATTTACACCACACAGTACATGAGGGTATGATTCCTCTCATCTAGTTTAAATTATGGAAATTTGATTTCTACATGCATTTTAAATTCCTGTGTAGGTGAAATCTATAAAATTACATACAATTATGTACACGAGGAGTATTTCAGATGACACATAAAGTCATATTCATTAATTAAATTTTTATTATTCTGTACCAAATAAATATTTATAAAGAGACTGAATTTCTGAGTAGATGGTGTATGTGTGCCAGAGTACACGTATTGAGGCTTATTTTATATTTCTAACATTGTTTCTACAATTGAATTTAATTTTCCATAATGGGATAAGTATATTATATTGGATATATGAAAGTAAACTGAAGGTTTATTCCATTAATCCTTTGCCACTTTTCTAATCCCAATATAAATTATCCATGTGTTGGAAGTAATGAAAATAACAATGGATATAAACAAGATAAATAAATCATTCTGTAGTAGACAATTATTTTCACCTTTATTTTGATAGTTGGTCCTCTTATACACAACAGAATATTCTTGGGGAAATGTGCTCCAGGCTGACCACAACTGTAGAATATTATGGTTTGATTTATCATAAGATAAGGAAGGAAGGGGAACCTCCAAGGGATGTGATCAGTTTTGTGGTGGAGACTTGGAAATGAACATTTTTCACACTCAACTCTGAAAAGCCAATTTGATAGACCATTTCTGTAAGTGATTATAGAGGATTACTTATGGCTTTGCAAGGATGCCAGATTGACTCATTTTGAGAAAATTAAAACAGGAATTTAGTCAGCAGTTCTTTGTATCTTTAGGAGAAAAACCCATTGAATATAGGTCAAGGGATCACTGGGGCCCAAAGAAGCTACTACTTTGAATAGTATTCCTAGACCTCTAAAACAAACAAACAAACAAACAAAACAAACAAAAAACTCCAGTAAGCACAGCCAGTCAGGGCTGCTATCACAGATGACATGAAGGCAAGAAACAGAAGCTGAGAGTCATTTAGCTAATAACTAATATAATTTTTTATGAGGCAGACTGCAATTAGACTCCAGAGACAGGGTCTTAAAGACTGATGAGAGAGACTGAAATTGGTCATACCAAAAATGGAAAGTAGAATTTCTTCTAGAACTAATAAATCTTAGAAAGCCTGTGTATGAAAGAACAAGACAGCAAACCAAATTCCAGAAAAGCACAATTTCTTAAATGTCAGCTTAGTGAATTATCAATGGAAATCTTTGAAATCTTAAATATTTGACCACATGTGGAAGAAGGACAACTGCTGAAGGGAAAGAAAATATCATCACTCTGTTAGGTCCAATATCACATTAGGAAGTAATCAAGCAAAGATTTGTAATAAAAAAGAGAAAACAATTATTCCAAATGAGAGTTTCATTTGTTTTGATGTAACAGTTCTTGATTTAGGTACTAGCAATTTACATACAATTGATCTAGTCCCACAACTGAGTTGATATTGACTGCAGTATTCCTATATGAAGGAAAAGAGAAAATTTACAAATGTCTGATGAAATGAGTTGAGGTTGAAGTATCCTAATAGTGGTATCTGAAGTTTTCTTTTCTAAAAATTCCTCATTTTTAGCCTGGTGCCAGTGCATCACAGCAGTACTCCTAGCTACTGAGGAAGCTGAAATCTGAGAACTGCGGTTCAAAGACAGCCTGGGCAGGAAAGTCCCTGAGACTCGTATCTCCACTTAATAATCAGAAAATCAGAAGTGGCACTGTGACTCAAGAGGTAGAGCACTCACCTTGAGTTGAAGAGCTCAGGGACAGTGCCCAAGCCCAGACTTCAAGCCCCTTGACCAACAACAACAACAAAAATTTCTCTTTTCTTGGACTACCTACATCTTTTCCTAACATTCAACAAAGAAGCCTTTTTATCACCCACTACACTTAATTCCTATCCTAGCTACTGCAAATAGAATGATTTGGTATCTTATGTCAAAAGGTTCATATTTGTGGAAACAAACCCAGCAGTGGTAATTTTTTTCCATTCCTTGAACTCTGGGCCTCAGCTCTGAAAATCGTTATGGTAGTAGCTTTCATGTGAGCTTGTTTGTTATTTATTGGATTACTGCCCATGAGGGAATTACTAGGTCTTATGGGAAATCTATATTTAGATTTTCAGATAACTCCGTACTGTATTCCACAGTGGTTGAGCAAATTTAATTTCCCATTAACAGTGTAATAGAGTTCCCAATTGGATACATCCATGCCAACATTTGCTATTGTTAGTTTTCTTGATAATGGCCATTCTAACTGGGACTAGGTAGAATCTGTCTTGTTTAATTGTAGATTTGTGGGCATTTTCTAGCTATCATAAATGAATAAATCCATTAAACCTATATTAATCTGAGTCTGCATTTCCTTCTCTATACTCTTAGTATAATTTTCCCAAGCATTTCACTGGTTAAAAGTCATCCTTTCTGATGGGTGAATAGAATTTCATTGTATGTGTGTGTGTGTGTGTGTGTGTGTGTGTGTGTGTGTGTGTGTGTGTGTGTGTGTGTGTAAGATGAGTAAAGGCCCATGAGTTCACTTGAAAGCCTACTGTTTCATCTGTAATTTTGTAATTCCATATTAAATTTGGATTGCTTTCTCTACTGCATTGAATAATATTGTTGGGATTTTGACGAGTATTGCATTGTCAATTGCTTGGGGGCAGTATTGCGGTTTCATCATGTAAATTCTGCCATGCAGAAGCATTAAAAGATTTTCATTTCTTTGAAACTCCTTCAATTTCCCTTTTTAGATTTTTAAAGTTTTCAGAGAAGAGGTCTTTCACATTTTTAGTTAAAGTAATTACTTTCTAGTTTTGTTATTGTTGTTTTGTTTAGATTTGATTTAATTTTGAGGCTAATACATATGAGGTTGTGTTTTGGATTTCAGCCCAGATCTTTCCATTGTTGGTAACACAGAAAAACTACTGATTCTTGTGTGTTTTATACCCTGCTACATTGCTGAAATTTAGCATCAACTTCACTAACTTGAGGGAGGAAGCTATAGGATCCTTTAAATGCAGAATCATTTCATCTGTAAAAAGGGATCATTTTACTTCTTTCCTATTTGGATCCCATTTATGTTTTTCTCTTGCATATTGCTCTTGCTACAAAGTCCACTACCATATTGAAGTGTAGTAGAGAGAATGGACATCCTTTTCTCATTCCTGATTTTAATGTCTTCATGCTTCCACAGATAGGTAAATGCTAATTATATCTGTCATATACATGCTCTGTATTATATTGAGGAATGTTCCATGTATTCCTAGCTTCTAAGACCTTTTAATCATAAAGTGGTATTAGAGCTTGTTAAAAGCTATTTCTACATCCCTATAGACAATCATGTTTCTTGTCCCTTCTTCTGCTGATGGTTTGTATGATGTTTACTGACAAGAATATTGAATCCAAATGTATCCTAGGATGAATCCTATTTGATTATAAAATATGACTTTTTTGTTAGCTGCTGAAATTGGTTTGTGAGAATTTTTTTTGAGAAGTTCTGCATCACTGCTTGTCAAACAGTTGGGTTCATAGTTTTCTTTCTTTGGTGAGTCCCTATGTGATTTGGGGAAGAGTCTAATTCTAGCTTCATAGAATGTGTTTGATAATTCCATTTCCCTTTCTATTCCATTGAAGAGTTAGATCTGAGTATTGTAAATTCTTTGCAGGCCTTAATTTCATGATAAATTAATTGAGTCCTAGATTTTTCTGGAATGGGAAGTGATTTATTGACATTACATTTTAATTTCATCTTATGTGTTACTTCTTGGTTCAGATCGAGTATAGGAAAGCATCAATTTCTCCAGGATTCTCCAAGTGATTGGCATAAAGTTTTCAATGTTCTCTCTTATAACCATCTCAATTTTGCTTATATCTGTTGTGTTGTCTCATTTTTGTCTCTAATTTTCTCTATTTGTATGAGTTCTTTTATTGTTTTGGGTATTTTTTTATGAAGGTGATATACAGAGGGGTGGGTTACAGTTACATAAGTAATTACTACATTTTTAACAGTGTTATCCCTTCCCCATTTTTTCCTGCTTCCCTCAACCCTGACACCCCACACCCACAAAGTTATAAAGTTAATTTCTAACATAGTATCTAGTGAATATCATCGTTGCTTTGGTTAATCTTTGTCCCACCATTTCTGTGATTTCCCTTCCCTTCCCCAAATCAGATTAACATGTATAAGACAAAGGGTAAAGAAATCAAAATCAGTGACTACAGGGAATAAACCAAAGGGTAAAAACTACATAGAAATAAGTAAAAACAGTTCACTATACAATCATCTTGTATCCATTTCTTGGAGCTCATTTCCAAATGAGTGAAAACATGTAGCTTATGATTTTTTGTGTCTGGCTTATTTGACTTGTTATGTTTCCATATGATTCCATTTCCTTACAAGTGGGGCAATATCATTCATTCCGACGGAAGCACAGAGTTTTGTTGTGAATATCTATGACATTTTCTTGATCCATCATTGCTGGGTCATAGGGGAGCTCTATTGACGAACCTCTATACTTCTTTACAGTGTATTTGAACAAGTTTACATTTTCACGAATAGTGCAGTAATGTTCCTTTTTGGCCACATTGCCCACCAGCCCAGTATCTGTTATTATTAGTTTTCTTCATAATGGTCATTCTAACTGGGGTGAGGTGGAATCTCAATATTGCTTTGACTTGCATTTCTTTTATGGACAGAAATGTTGCATATTTCTTCATGTGTCTATCGGTCATTCATAATTCTTCTTCAGAGAGGTCTCTCTTTAAATCTTAAGCCCACTTATATTATGAGGGTTGTAGTTTCTTTGAGGATTTGTTTTTTTGGGGGGAGGGTTAACTTTTGAGTCTTTTAGAATATTTGAGATATCAGGCCATTGTGTGTCGCAGAGCAACTAAAGATCTTCTCCCAATCTGTATGTTTTCTATTTATCTTTCTATCTACATAAGGTCTCTTTTTAGTAAGCTATGATAAGGGTCTGTCAAGTCTGTTAATTTATTGAAAGAACCAGCTCTGTTTTGTTGATCTTTGTCTTTAGTTATTTCTGATTTAATTTTGTTATTTATTTCTGTCTACTTGGTTTTGGACTTGTTCCTCTTTTCAAGGAACTTGAGATACATAACTAAAATACTGATTTGAGATTTCCCCAATTGCCTGATGTAGGCATTCAAAGTTCTACATTTTCCTCTGGTACTGCATTTAATATGTCATAGAGGAGCTGGTATTTTGTGTGTTCATTTTTGTTAAATTCCAGAAACGTTCAGCTTTCCATTCTAATCTCTTCAGTGCCCCACTGGTCAAACAGCAATGTGTTGTTCACTTTTGATGGGTTTGACTTTTTTTTTGCTTTAGCTGTTTAATTCTAATTTTATTCTGTTGTGGTCTGACAAGATATGAGAATTCAATTAATTTTTCTTTCAACTTGGACAGAATTTTCTTTCAACTTGGACATAGGATAGGTTCTGTTTTGGAGAATCTTCCATGACCTGCTGTGAAGAATGTATAAACTGATACTGAATGTATATTCTGTAGATGTCTATTAGGGCTAGGTGGTCAATGTAGTTATTTAGGTCTTCAGTTTCTTGGTTGAGTTTTTCCAGTATAACCAATCCATGGATGACAATGATGGGTTAAGATGTGTGTTTAGGTTATGTAGTATTTTGTTGATGATGTGTGGTGGTCCAGGATTCAGGGCATTGATATTTAAACTGGTTATATCCTCCTAATTGATGTTGCCTTTATCAAAATGTAATGTCTCTTCCTACTAATTTTAATTTGAATTCTATTTTATCTTATGTTAGTAATTCTACTGTGGCCTGTTTATGTTGTCCATTTGCTTGAAATTTTTCCTTTCAGCCTTTCAGTTTGAGTACGTTTGTTTTTGTCAATAAAATATATCTCTTGTGGACACTGGATGGACGTGTATTGTTTTTTGATACTACTATCTAATCTATGATTTCTAATTGGAACTTTAAGTTCATTGATATTGAAAGTTGAGACTGTGAAATATCTAATAATTCCTGCTATGTTATACACCTACTGTTAGGAGCTGTGCCTCATCTACTTTTAATATATTTACTTTGTTCTCTGTTAGGGAGCATTTTATATAACCAGTTCTTGTTCTTCTTGTCCTTCTTTATGTAGGAACTGTCCTGAATTTCTTACCTTCCAGGAGGGTGAACTTCCCTTTTCCCCACAGTGCACCAGAGTTACTCAGATTCCTAGTTCAAACCCCAGGCCTGGCAGAAAAAAAAGGGCACACATTCCAATCCAGGGAGCTTCATTAGTCCTTTACCATTTTTATGTTTTTCTTATTTATTTATTTATCTTTTTTTGCCAATCACATGGCTTAATATCAGGTAGTGGCAACTCTGCCTCAGCTAACATCACCCTAGGCTGGGATGGTGCAGCCTGTGGACCCACAGTCCATCCTGGGATCCTAAGCCTCAGGGGATGACAGGAAAGCAAAATGAAAATGGCATCGAAAAAAAGCTGTGAACTGCGGATGGTTAGTGGTTTCTTGGGTTTCCCTTCCTTTCATGGTGACCATCCCCAGTCCAAATGGCAAGGCTGCAACCTGTAGGTCACCTGGCATTGCTGAAGGCTGGAGGCCTGACATCGAAGCCATAGGCCAACCTGGACACCTAGGCCCTGAGTTTGAATCCCGTTATGTCACTTACAAAGGGCTCGAGATCCTACAAAATTATTGCCTGTCCCTAGGAACAGCTGAGGAATGTGATCAATGTCATGGTTGGATGAGTAGTTCATCAATCAGTCTAGCATAAAATTAGACCCAATAATCACAGGACACGTTGATTTTAATTCATAGTTTATTATGCTTTAAAAGAACACTATTGATTAGATGGAGTCCTCACTAAAGACCTGAGAATCCATAGGAATGTAATATATGTCATTGAATACCAGATAGACATTTCTGACAGTATCTAAATATCTAAATTTATTTATATTTGTATACCATCATCTGCATAGAAAGTTATTGCTATTTTGGCCAAACCTGGGGCTTGATCCCAGGTACTGGGATCCACTTGGCAGTTGAATGGGCTAATGGCTCTGTGATGACACTCACCCATTCATGAATTGGGCCTCCTTGGCCCTTAGTCTAGGTCCCATCATTGCCAAAAGTTTCTTTCTGGTGTAAGATTCCATGTGTGACACCTGTTTTCCTTTTCTGTGCAAGTAGTGGGTGTCAGGTATGATCTACATAACATATCTGCAAAGCTACATGCTATGGAATAGATTGGAATAAATGTAATAAATGTTATAGGTGCACTGATAGTCCATAAAATAAATGCTAAACCAATCAATAATAAAATATAATGAATCACTCCAACAAACACGATATAGACTGAATATATAGATGTAAGTATAAATCATATATTTAAAATGTCTATAAATGTTAGGTTTTTCAGGCTGGTGCTAGAATTCAAGTCTAGGGAAGAGTTGAGAAGATAATATACGATTCACATAGGAAATGATAGGCAAGACCTTTGGCACAATGATAATTTTTAATTAAGACTTAATGAAGTGTGACAATACTTACATTCAGGAAATTGAGGCATTGGGAAAGATCAAAGAATCAGTACTCACATGGTAGATAGGATTCTAACACAACTTGCCACATCTCTTTTCTTATACAAATAGGTATTTATTAGCACACAAGTTTCAGCTCATGAATGGATGAATATGGTGCACCAGCCCCACTCCGAGCCTGAATCTCAGGTTATGGGAACGGCCTAGCACTTTAGAGCTCACAGGCTGGTGTGCTCACCTTGACCCATTCACCAGTTTTGCCTGCTAGGCCCTGAGTTCGAATCCCAGTACTGCCAAAAGATTCATCCTGATGTGAGAAGCCCATCAATCCACCAGGTTTCCTGTCCTGTGAAGTCCTGGGCCTCAGCGAAGATGGAGAATGCTATATAGGCAACTCTATAGCCATGTTAATAGGTTGTCATCCATGGCAGCACAGATATACCTGTCACCATACTCAATAATATACACAAGGTCGCAATATCAGCTCCCGAGTCTGTGCTGCGGCCCTGGCCGGTCAGTGTAGGAACCTTCTCAATAAAGTTGCTTCTTTATTGACAAAAAAATACATCCGCGAAAAAGACTCAAAAAAATAACTACATTGAATGGAAAATGGATACCACAACTGTATGTAAACAGAGATCTTATGTTCAAAAGAGGTAGGCTTGTTATTTTGTTCAGTGCTGGGGCTTCAAATCAGGCCCTGGACCAGGCCAGACATTCTAGTCTTCAAGGATGGTGAGCTTCCCCTTCCCCCACAGTGCAATGGGGTTAAACAGACCTAAGTTCAAATGACAGCCTTGACAAAAGTTTCATCCTGATGTCAGAAACCAGTTGTTGCACCTGTATTCCTCTCGTGTGGAAATCCTGGCTCCCAGATAGGATGTACACAACCCTATAACCATGGGAACAGGTCCTCATCCATGTCAGCACAGTTACACCTGTCACCATACTCAGTAAAATACACAATACCTCCATGAATTAGTCACAAAATAAGGAGAAGGAGAGCACTGAATGCAAGATACTGTCCACACATGAATGTCAATATAGATCCTATGTATCATGGATGAATCTATTCCTATCCTGGCCCTACCTGGGGCTCGATATCAGGTCCTGGGAACAGCCTAGCTCCTCAGTTGCTCACAGGCTGTGTCCTCTCATTGACCCTTTCGCAAATTGACATGCTAGGTTCTGAGTTCAAATCCTAGCAGTACCGAAACATGAGTCCTGATGTGAGAAGCACATCGATCCATCTACTTTCCTGTCCTGTGAAAGTCCTGGGTCTCAGCTAGAATGAAGAAGGCATAGGCAACTCCATGGACATGGGAATCAGTTACCATTCATGTCAGCACCTTTATATCTGTCATCATACTCAATAACATGCAAAATGCATCCCTGACTAAGACACACACGGAAAGCATGATACATTCCACACATGTATGTAAATAGAGATTCTATGTGTAAAATAGGTGGGCATATGATTTTTGCCAGTGTTGGGGCTTCAATCCAGGCCCTGGGACCAGGCCTGACCTTGTAGTCTTCTAGGATGGTGAACAGCCCCTTCCCCCACAGTGCAACAGAGTTGCCCTGACCTGAATTCAAATCCCAGCTCTGGCAGTAAAATGGCACAAATTCTGAGCTAGGGTGCTACATTCATAATTTTTTTTTAATTTTTTAATTATTTTTCCATAGCCAGGTATTTAACTCAAGTAGAGACAATTCTGTCTCAGCTCCGATCATCCTAGGCTGCAGACTCTGAATCCACAGAGCATCCTCGAATCCTAGGACCCCAGGGCTTGCAGGAAAACAACAACAACAACAAAATGGCCATGAGAAGAAAAATGAGGCAGGAAGTTCCACCTAATGCATTTTTGTTTATTTTCCTTTGCATGGTGACCTTGCTGGGTCTGAACCTGGCGGCCTGCAGATTGAAGGTTACTTGGCATGGCTGAAGGCCTGCTGGATATCGGAAGAGCCCCAGGCCAACCAGGCAACTGAGGCCCCAATTTCGAATCCCGGTCCACCCCCCTACATTGAGGGAATGACGGGAGATCCTGAGACACTCGTTTTCAGACCCAGAAAGAGTCATGGAATGCTATTGATCTCATCATTGAATGAGTAGTTCCTGCAGGATGCAAGTAAGAAATGATAGGAAAGACTCATGGGGTATCGATTATTTTTCATGAAGAGTTGATGAAGCATGATCATAATCATCACAGTCTTGAAATGTAGGCATAGGGGAAGATCCAAGAATCGGTAGTCACAGCGTAGATTGGATTTCATCACAGGTCGCCATCTCTCCTACTCTGTAGAAATATGTGCTTATTATCATAATATATTGAGCTTATAAATGGATGACTATTGTGCTCTCCAGGACCAGGACCAGCCTAGCTCCTTAGTGCCTCACAGGCTGTTGTGCTCACGTGGACCCATTCGCCTATTGGGCATGCTAGGCCCCGAGTTCTGATCCTAGCAGTGTCAAAAGATTCATCCTAATGTCAGAAGCCAGTGGTTACACCTATTTTCCTTTCCTGTGGGAGGCCTTGGTCTCAGCTAGGATGGAGAATGCATGGGCCACCCTATGCTCATGGGAATAGGTTGTAATCCATGACAACCCAGTTATATATGTCATCATATACTCAAGAAAATGCACAATACATCAATGAATAGCACACAAAATAGAGAGGATCACTATACTTATTGCACAAGAGTCCACACATGGATATGAATGGACATCCCATGTTTCAGTGATGCCTTGAGGACTATTGTGGCCTCCCTAGGGCAAGATCTCAGTTCTTGGGAAGGGCCCAGCACCATAGTGGCTCAAAGGCTGGTGTGCTCACATGGACCCATTGGGCAGTTGGGCCACCTAGGCCCCCAGTTTGAATCCCAGCACTGCAAAGAATTTACCCTGATGTGAGAAACCAGTCATTGCACCTGTTCTTCTGTGCTGTGCAAGGTCTGGGTCTCAGCTAGAATGGAGAATGCATAGGCAACTGTATACTCATTGGAATAGGTTGTCATCCAGGTCACCACAGATATATCTGTCATCCTATACTCAGGAAAATACACAATACATTGTGAATAAGACAACACGAAACGACAATGACTACACCAAACCCAAGATGCTGCCCACTCATGTATGGAAATAGAGATCCTCTGGTTTAATTATGAATTTATGACTATAAAGGCCCCCACCGAGGCTCCATTTCAGGTCCCGGGAACAACCTAGATGCTTAGTGGCTCACAGGCTGGTGTGTTCATCATGACCCATCCACCACTTGGGCCTGCTAGGCCTTGAGTTCAAATCCCAGCCCTACCAAAAATTCATCCTTATGTAAGAAGCCAATCGTTGCACCTGTTTTCTTGTGCTGTGAAAGTCCTGGGTCTCAGCTAGGATGGAGAATGCTATATAGGCAACTCTGTAATCATGGGAATCGGTTGCCATCCAGGGCAGCACAGATATACCTGTTACCATACTCAATAAAATACACAATACATCCATGAATAAGACACAAAAAAAAACTACATTGAATGCAAGATGCATACCACACCTATATGGAAGTAGAGATCCTATGTTTAAAAAAGGTGGGCTTGTTATTTTATCCAGTCCTGAGGCTTCAAATCAGACCTTAGACCAGGTCAGACATTCTAGTCTTCAAGGATGGTGAGCTTCCCCTTCCCCCACAGTGCAATGGGGTTAAACAGACCTGAGTTCAAATGACAGCCCTGACAAAAATTTCATCCTGATGTCAGAAGCCAATTGTTGCATTTATTTTCCTCTCGTGTGGAAGTCCTGGGTCTCAGAAAGGATGGAGAATGAATGCATACACAAACCTATAACCATGAGAACAGGTCCTCATCCAGGTCAGCACAGTTATACCTGTCACCACACTCAGTAAAATACACAATACCTCCATGAATTAGACACAAATTAAGGAGAAGTGCACCGAACACAATATGCTGTCTACACATGTATATCAATGTATATCCTATGTTTAAATTATGAATTTATGCTTATCCTGGTCCTCCCTGGTGCTCGATGTCAGGTCCTGTGAATGGCCTAGCTCCTCAGTTGCTCACAGGCCAGTGTCCTCACCTTGACCCTTTTCCAATTGGACCTTCTAGGTTCTGAGTTCAAATCCTAACAGTAATGAAACATGAATCCTGATGTGAGAAGCCCATTGGTCCACCTGTTTTCTTCTCCTGTGAAAGTCCTGGGTCTCATCTAGGATGGAGAAGGCATAAATAACTCTATAGACATGGGAATAGGTTCCCATCCATGTCAACACAGTTATATCTGTCATCCTACTCAATAAAATACAAAATCCATCTCTGACTAAGACACACAATAAAATGAATAACTACACTAAAAGCATGATGCATTCCCAACATATATGTAAATAGAGATCCTATGTGTAAAGTAGGTGGGCATATGATTTTTGCCAGTGCTGGGGCTTCACTTCAGGCCCTGGGACCAGGCCTGACCTTGTATTCTTCAAGGATGGTGAGCTTCCCCTTCCCTCACAGTGCAACAGAGCTACCCAGAACTGTGTTCAAATCCCAGCTCTGGCAGTAAAATGGAGTGAATTCTGAGCTAGGATTCTTCCTTTGTATTTTTTTTTAACCAGACTCGGGGCTTGAACTCAAGTCGTGGCAACTCTGCCTCAATTCTGATAATCCTAGGCTGCAGCCTCTGGACCTACAACCCATCTTAGGATCCTAGGACCCCAGGACTTGCAGGAAAAAAAGCCGCGAGGGGAAAAAAGTGGCGGAAAGTCCCACCTGGTGCATTTATGTTCATTTTTTTCCTTTGCATGGTGACCATGCTGGGTTCGAAATCGGCAGCCTGTAGAGTGAAGGTGACTTGGTGTGGCTGAAGGTCTGCTGGCTCTCGGAGAAGCCCAAAGGAGACAGGATATCGGAGACCTCAAGGTCGAATCCCGGTCGTCCCCCTCCATTGAGGGAATGGCGAGAGATCCTGAGATGCTCGTTTCCAGCACTTGGAAGGGTCGTGGAATTCGATCAATCTCATCTTTGAATGAGTACCTTCTGCAGGATGCAAGTAGGAAATGATAGGCAAGACTCATGGGGTATCGATTATTTTTCATGAAGAGTTGATGAAGCATGACCATAATCATCACAGTCATGAAATGGAGGCATGGGGAAAGATCCAAGAATCGGTAGTCATGGGGTATATTGGATTCCATCACAGGTCACCATCTCTCCTACTGTATACAAATATGCAGACTACCTTCAGCTTATGAGTAGATGAGTATTGTGCTCTCCCCCTCCCACTCCTGGGGCTGGATCTCACGTCCTGCGAAAAGCTTAGTTCTTTATTTGCCCACAACATGGTATCCTCACATTGACCCTTTCTCCTATTGGGTCTGCTAAGCTGTGAGTTCCAACCCCAACACTGCCAAAAGAGGAATGCAGATGTGAGAATCTAATCCGTCCACTTGTTTTCCTGCCTGGTGAAAGTTCTGAGTCTCAGCTAAGATGGAGAAGGCTTAAGCAATGCTATAGACATGGGAATAAGTTGCATCCCTGCCAGCACAGTTATATCTGTCAT